>NW_026032545.1:0-26128 GCF_019186545.1 Solanum stenotomum
CCTAAATTAGGAGTTACAACATTGTTAGATCTACTAATATTACAACTTCTTACTATACCACCTATATCCTGATCATCATCCCCCATTTTAGACCTATATATAATGATATCTAGTTAAATGAAAAAAAAAATGAGCTTATAAGAGAAACTGATGATGTTTTCTTCAAAAGCAGAGATGGAGAAAAGGATCCCAAGAGGGGGATGACTTATGGAGGAAGTCGATTAGCAAAAAGAACGTTTTAGTGCGTAAGAAATTATAAATCAAAGGCTGGGATGAAGAAAAGTGAACCAATTTCGCAAATTATATAGAGAAACTTAAAAGGGTCTCTACCTACCAGGCATGTCCACATTTACTTTGCAGTTAATGCACAATAAATATTTTTTTCTATTTTAGAGTGAATGAGATTAGTGACAAAGGAGAAGTCAAAGATAATTTTATGTACCTTTTTGTTTGAGATCATACATATCATATCATACATACGAAACTAAGCAAAGTTTATGTCATGACCCAAAATCGGACAGTGATGACACTTACCATTACCCCTCAGTAGACAAACCAAAAAACCAAATTTTACGAAAGATAAGAATATAATGATAAATAACAAGCGGAAACAAGAATAAAGATACAAAATAGGGCCATAGAATAGAAAAATAAATATGATACACATTACACAAAAAATGCCTTAAAACGACCAAGAACGACAAAGTAACATACGAATCAAATCTCTGGACCTGGTGTCATCGGTACAAGAAGAACTAAGTATAGAAATGCTATATGTAATAGAGAACTAACTAATCAAAATGCAAAATACAAGCCAGTGAAAAATGGAGAAAGCAACAAGTTTCTAGACGCAAAGGGCTCACCATGATCCGAGTCTGTGACAATCACGAGAGACTCAATGCTAAGTGAGAGTGGCACGTACCAGGAGTTCCGCCAGAAAAAGATGCAGAAATGTAGTATGAGTACTAAATTACGGGGTACTTGATTAGACTACGATTTGAACTCATTTGGGGCTTTTTTTAATAGATTTAGTGTCCTCAAATGCGTATTTTGTACCAATAACTGATGTAAATCCTTGATTTTCAGGTATTTGGATTGAGGAACAAAGCATGGATACTAATGAGCAAAAAGGAACAAGGCAGCTAAAACAACGAAGAAAAGAAGGCTTGATGATCCGCCTAACCCATTGGGCGAGTCACCGACAGGCTATGATCTCGCCAAAAGGTCCAGTGCGCCAAGCCCTGAAGGAGAAAATCAAGTCGGCGATAGAAAGGAGAAGTCGGCATATCGCTGAACGGTTCCGCGATGCAGTGCTAGATCGCCTAAAGTTACAGAACTCAAGGATGCTGAAGGTAAAAGCAAAAAGGCTATGGAATTGACCAACGGGTGAATCACCGAGTGGATTGGAGATCCAAACTTACTACCCCGAATGGTCCTTCGCAGCATATTTTTGGCGACTATAAATACATTTTTGAATGTTTAATTTAGTATCGATGTTTGAAGAAGTTTTCATTATTGCATCAATTTTTCATATTTTTTTAGAGTTTTGAACTTAGAGTATTGAGACAATATTTTCCTTGCTTTGAAGATTTCTATTTTTGAGATATTGGAAGTGAGTCTTGAAGATTCTTCAACTTAGACCTCTGTAAAGACAATATTAATCTTACCCAGTTGATGGAAACATAATTTGGAATCGATTTCTACCTTTTTATGATGTCTAGCTAAAACCCCAATTCTTGGGGTGTGATTATGGGTTAATTTAACTGCTGGATATTGTTAATTGTTAGTGTAAATGATGTTTAGAAGTGGTTTCATTCAGTAATTGTGCTTGAAATTAATGGGTTGTAGTTGCAAATGCAATCCTAACTTCGTGTTTTTGGCTTGCTGGAGAGAGACGTTTTAAAACCAAGGTTATTGAAATGATGATCTGTGTGTATTGGGTTGTTATGGGTTCAGCTCGAGAGAGTGTATCATAAACCCTCTTCCACACATTCAGCTCAAGAGAGTGAATGGACTAAAGGGTAGGTTGTTCTTAATTGATTGCTTGTTGGTGTTCGAGAGAAACCAACTTGATTCGGGATAGATTGTTCGAGATAAAGTTTATCCCCATTGAAGCCTAGCTTATTCACTGATTTACAGCTATTTACTAACAATTGTAATTACCCAGTTGTCTAAATTAGTCCATAATTGAATCATATCCAAGAACCCGTCTCGATGTTGTTATTTTCATGCTATTTGTTGTTGTAGTTGATAATTACAATCAAACCCCCCTAATATTTGACACTTGTGTCACCCTTAATTTGAGATATGTTTTTATTCGTAAATTTCTATTCCTATAGTTGACTTGAGCATATTCGCACTTGTCTATTGATTCTCAAACACAAACCACTCCATGTGGGATTCGACCCATCTCATTTAGTTGGGTTATACTACTGACTAACAATCGTTGTTACTTAGTATTGGATGAAGTGTCATGGTACGTGAAATCAGTACTCAATAGACATCATGAGTCAACGGTGCTTAGAAAGATCAAATATACAAAGAAAAACATAATATTTATAAAATTACAATGGATACATTCTAAGAAATGAAAGCCAATAATCGAGGGAATAGGAAATAACAACACAAGAAAGTGAATAGGGAAACACTCAAGTATAAAACAGTCACAACAGACACAACATGTCATCCCCCGAGCCTACACCTTAGACGTGGCCAACACTCGAGAACTATTGTTGGGCCCAAGCGAACCCTTGGCCTGACTCAACTCTCAACGGAAGACGTACTCAACAATAAAAGAACTCTAAAAGTAAATTTTACTCAACTGTCTCAAAAGATAAAATCATAATATTTTAGAAATAAAACATTCACTAGCCAAAGCGGCAATTCAAGTCTCAAATATCAATAACTTAGATAAAAAAGAATCATGAGCTGCCATTACTTGCCTATTTTTAGGGCACTCACTCATGAAGTGACCATTCTGATCATACTTGAAACAACCTGTGGAGCCATCACGACACGTTCCTGAGTAGTTCTTACAATACTTGCACATGCAGTAGTCCCATTACCTCCTTGTGCCACACTACCTTGAGACTGAGCAGGTGTCTAGCTCTGAAGTTCTGCGAATTCTGATTCTTGAACTCACATATGTTCCTTGGTGCTGGTGCACTAGCAGATGATGGAGTAGGTTCATTTGGCTTGTGTTGAAAAGAAGACTGGTTTGCATTACTCTTCTGCTGCCTGGACTCATTTATTATTGTCTTAGCCTTCTTGTTTCAGAACTCTTCTCTATCCCTCAGCTTATCTTCCTCAACCTGTTGCACATGGATCATCAACCTTGCTATGTGTATGTCCCCTATCAACATAATTGTCTTTCCTTCCTTACTTGACAGACGAGACAACCCAAATACAAATAAGCTCATCCTACTCCTCATATCAGCAACCATATTCGGATCTTAATGGGACAGTTTGGTGCACTTGAGGATGTACCCATGCACACTCATAGATTCCTACTTAACAGTGAGGAATTCCCCTGCCTTGGCTCTCTCAGTTTGAGGGGAAAGAAATGCCCCAAGAAGTCTTCCTCGAACAAAGCCCATATTACAATTGGTGCATCCTCAGCTCTACTCTTCTTCCAAAGGTCGTACCATACTTTAGCAACACCCTTCAGCTGGTATGCAACTAGTTTCACTCGTTCAGCATCAGCAACATAACCACAAAAACTTTTTGTAACTCTTCCACAAAGTTTTTCGGATCCTTAGTGACACTTGAACTACTGAAGTCTGGAGGATTCATCCTTAAGAGCTCACAGATCCTAGATATATCAACCACATCCTGTCGATCCCCTCTGCTGACCAGCTTCGTTGGCCACCACTTGACATAACATTTGGATAGCATCTCGGAACTCATCATTAGTGACCTCTCATTGGGGTTACACTTCTAGTGTATTGGGTACCCCTTGATCCTGAGGATCAACATTCTTCTTAGCAGGACGACCTCGGACAACTATTCGTGGCGGCATGATCTGAAAGATACGCGCAAGCACGAATTAGAAAGAAACTTTATAAAGTTGAACTTCATTGCACGAAAATAGTATGAAAGATGTGAGATAGTTCCTAAATGTTGCAGTCTCCTAATTATAGATGTGGCACACTTCACACTGATAACTGGGACTCTAAAGACACGACTTCATAGACACACTAGGACTCTTGAACTCTATGCTCTGAAACCAAGTTTGTCACGCCCCGAGCCTACACCCTTGACATTTTCAACATTCGAGAACGATTGTTGGCCCCAAGAGAAACCCTTGGCCTAGCTTAACTCTCAACGGAAGACTTACTCAACAATAAAAGAACTTTAAAAGTAAACGTTACTCAAATGTCTCAAAAGATAAACTCAGAATATTTTAGAAATAAAAAATTCACTAGCCAAAGCGGCAACTCAAGTCTCAAACATCAATAACTGAATTAAAAAAAGACTCATGAGCTAGTACTGACTATCTATCTATGAAGCCTCTAGTACTATGAGGGATGTCGGGACAAGACCCCCGATCATCCTAACAAACTTAAATACTGGAAAATAAAGAAGGGATCCTCCGAAAATAAGGAGGCTCACCAAACAAAATCTGGAACTCGACTGGATCAACGAAGCGCTGGTTGATGATCCTGGTTACATGTATCTGCATTATGAAAGATGCAGGCCAAATGGCGTTAGTACATGGAATGTACAAGCATGCAAGGGGAAATCTAAAACACGACATAAGCTTGAACATGAACTGAAAAAATAAAAAATTACCTCGTCTCCACTCAATTGAACCTCAACTCAATCTCATCTCATTTTAATATAAAAGCAATATCAATAATGCAATATAAAGAAAAGCTTTTAAAACAATAGATAGCAACTCAATGTATTGGAAAATACAATATAACTCAGTTTGTATGTAAAAATACAAAATAAACTCTGTTTGGGAGATTCTCTAATCGACAACCATCACTATGAGGTATGTGATGATACTGCTGCCAGAATTGTCCTATACTTTGTCGGGGTATAGGACTGCTCACTAAGTGGATCCATAAGCTAGGCTTAAAAAGCAATAAGGAATCATCTAAAAAGTATGACCCATTCTACCCACGTTGGCTACATAATTTACGGGGTTTGTGAGTTGTTTGAACTCTCCCCCATATCGGTGCTCAATACTACTCCCAAAATATAAGTTAGCTCATATGTTTTTTTGAAAAAACATTTCCTCATCCTCAAGTTTGAGAATATTACTCAAAAGATTTCTCTTAAAACAGATAGTACTCAAAATTGCTCATAACTCTTTTGGAAATCAATGTTTCCTCTCATATTAAATTTAAAAACATTTACTCTTGGGAATACTTGGTTCCCATATATTCATTTTGAAAAATGAACTCAACTTTACTCATCCTCAAACTCAAGTACTCACGTCTTAAAACAAGTTTTAAAAGTTTGTAAAAGGACTTCTCAAAATAACTCAAAAGACTCTCTCAAACTTGACTCTTAAATCTATCTTGAATTTGAACTATAAATTGAATTGTTATGATTTATTTTATGAAGGATCTCATAATGATTAAGTGGGGTCTAGATAGTTGATAAATAATAAACAAGCAAAAATGCTATCTGGGGAACAAAGGTGCAACGCAGAGATGGATTAAACTATTTTGTGGCGAAATAATTTTTGACACAGTGGAGTCCGCGCACTCTCCGCAACGTAGAGAGAGAGGTAATTCTTTAGGGGAGCAAGTCTGCGACACGGACTTGGACTACTATTTCAGGCCGATCTTTTCTTCCTCTCTCAAACTCTATTCAACTCATACCCACTGAAATTCTAAGGTAAAAACTCTAAAATTCTTATAACCCAGAACAATCTCAGCGAGACCCACACAAGAAACTATCAATTTACTCACTTCGATTGCAACTTTCACCCCAATGACTCAACAAGAACTTCATTACCAAAGAACGAAACTAAAACTTCAAGATACTCATCAAGAATTCATCAAGAACTCAAATAAACTCAATCTTAGGGATGAAATTCGAATATGTAAATCATGTTTGGCATGTGGGTGAACGAACCCAACACTATGAAAACTTACACACCTTGATTCGCAAGCAATCTTGATTATTCTTCCTTTTCTCCTCTTTTCTCTTTTTGAACTCTCTTCTACAACCCTAAGCGTAATTTAGTATTTGTTAAACAGACCCATATAAGATTTGACCCCAAAATATTTATTAAAAATGTTTTAAGTGATGGGGTAAGGAAAAGACCAAAATACCCCTCATAATTTCGGGTAGCTTTTCTTAATTGGACAGACAAACTTCAAGCGGGCATATCTCTCTCATCCGAACTTGAAACTTAGCAAACTAGTAGCGTTGGAAAGATGATTCCAAGACCTTTCTAATTAATTAAGGTCAACAACATTTCAAGTTCATATTCCTAATTAAGTTTAATTTATAGTAAATTCACGGTATAATTAATTATAAGTTCTAATTAAGTTGTAATTCAAAACTAGCTAGCTAGTGCTAAAATCCCAAATTTAATTTATACGGTCAACAAGATTTCAAGTTCATATTCCTAACTAAGTTCAAGTTATAATTAATTATAAAATCTAATTAAGTTGTAATTCAAATCCCTAAAATACACTATTCAAACCTAGCTAGTCCTAAAATCTCAAATTCAAACTTTTAGTCATAAAATCTCAAATATAATTCAAACAAGTCCAATTTCCAAATTCAAACTATTCTTAAAATCACAAATTCAAAGTAGTGCTAAAATCCCAAATTCAGACTATTAATAGTCCTAAAATCTCAAATATAATTCAAAGTAGTCCTAAATTCCAAATTCAGACAAGTCTTAAAATCACAAATTCAAACTAGTCCTAAAATCTCAAAATCTAACTAGTGCTAAAATCCTAAATTCAAACTAGCTAGCTATTCCTAATCCCAAATTCAAACTATTAGTCCTAAAATCTCAATAATAATTCAAATTGTAGTTAGTTCTAAAATCCGAAAATCAAACTAACTCAAATAATACCCAAATTCAAACAACTCCTTAAATACCCTAATTCAAACTAATCTTACAATCCCAAAGTCAAACTAATTAACTCAAGAAATACCCAAATTCAAATAAATCCTAAGATACCCTAATTCAAACTAACCCTAACATTATAATTTTTAACTTACTCACTAACTAATAATCCCTAATTCAAACTAACAATCAATAAACACAAAATCTATAAACTAATTATAATTAAATAACTAACAAAATCAAATAGAGCTCAAATTGATTTTTTTTTTAATAAATAAAACCCTAGCCTTAAAGGAAAAGGAGAGAATGAGGAGAGAGGGGAAGGAGGCAGCTGCTCCGGTAGGTGAGGCTCGCACCAGCAGCTCCTCACGACTCCAATCGGCGGCAGCAACGGATGGAGGGATGGCGGCGGCGGAGTGGAGAGAAGGAGAGGAGAGAATGAGAAATGGGGGAAATCGCGTCTGTAAGTATCAGATATTATTTAAAAGCGACGGACAACGTCTCTAAGTCAGTCGCTTTTTATTAAATAGTTGACCCAAAAATTTGACCAAAAAGCGACGGACAGAGAGACGTTGTCCGTCGCTTATTTAAAATATTTGACCAAGAAGCGACAGACATAAAGATGTTGTCCATCGCTTTCATAAAAAAAAAAAATTAGTAAAATAAAATAATTCAAATGCGATGGACGGAGTGGCTATTGCTAAATTTATATATAATTATTTTAAAGTAAAAGCGATGGACAATGTCTATATTTATATTAAATAAATAATTATTAACTTTATATATACTTGGCGCAAAAATTCACAAAACAAAGTGACGGACTAAGAGATGCCGTCCGTCGCTTTTTGTAAAATAATTTAAAAAATAATTATTTTTATTAAAAAGTGACGAACAGTGTGGCAAATAGCGTCGCCTTTTGGAGCGACGCCGTCAGTCACTTTTCTGTCCGTTGTTTTTAGCAATTTTTTAGTAGTGATAACAGAATACTCATTACATTAAATCAATATCCAACCCCATAATTGCACCCCTAGATCTTGGGGTTTTAACCACCCATCACAAAGTGTAAAGAAATTATACCTTGCTTGTAAGCAATTAACAAAGTATGAATAGCAAACAAACAATTCTTGAATAGTGTTTTGCATGCATTAATAATTCTTTCGTTTAAAAGTCTTTTTAACGGTGCGCAACGTTAGAACTCACCTTGTTGTTACTTGCCGGACCAAGAAGGTAATCAACAAGAAAAGAATTATCAATATAGATTTAGTGTGATACTATCTAATAGTCTAGTGTCGATTGGTGCGAAGTAATAATTAAGCCAAACATTGATGTGATGTCTAATATGAGGTAAAGGTAAGGGTTAGTAAATTATACACACGTAGCCGAACCAAGGTGCGGGGTGAAATTCTCTAGATGTCGGACCAAGGATTTAGAGATACCTAACTTATCACTTTGCATGTAGTATACTAGGAAAGGAATCCTATTACTAGGATTACAGCGTTATGAGCTTGTGGAGAACACGTATACCCTAGTTGATTCTCTCATCTTAATAACAACCAAAATTGACTTTTGTTTACTGATTACTTACTGAATTCTTACAATTTGTTTCACAAATCCCCCCCACACACACACTTTAATTACTTGTTTCTAGAAATAATTTGACTAAACGAGTATAATTGTTGGTTAAAGTTAGGTCTAAATTATTTTCCTCGTGGGATCGACCCAAACATACAAGTTGGATTCTTTACTTGATAACGATCGTTTATGCTTCTTTAAGGAGGTATAATTTGAGCGTGTCAATAGAGACATCCATGGCAGCTCCTAGTGGACCTACTATGTCTGAGGTGACTTCGGGTACTGAGGCCCGGATAGATAGAGCGACAGAGTAGATAGGATCCTTTTTACCTCCCTCTCTGTCTTATTTTTATTCACTCTTTGATATTATTTTTCTTGCATTTGAGGACAAATAGCTTTTATTTGTGGTGGGGTGAGGCCCACCTTTTGTGATTATTGTTTTGGTTATAATTTGGGTTTATGAGCTATTATTGTGTTTTATCACTATTTTTGTGGATGATTGAGCTTGTGGCTCCTTGTGTTAATTGTAAATGATTTTCGGACCCTTTCGAAAAATGTGGTTGTTCTCTTGCAAATTTGAGTATCGGTCTTGATCAATACCGATGACTTGAATAGTGCTCATAATCGAACAAAAATAAATGTGTGGCAACGATGAGGCCAAATGAAGTTGCATACGCACTATGTGAAATTTTTGTATGTTGTTGTAACTAGCCAACTATCAAATTGAGTCTCTTGTGATAAACATTGCACTCTAGCAAAAGTGTGGAGTCTTGTTTGACATTGGTGTCAATGCCTTGTGTGTGATGACACCTATAATTTGCCCCGTTGGCCCGGTTGACTGAGTGAGGCAACCTCTTGACATAATCTAAGGCAACATTGAAAAGTGTAAAATAATTTTACCATGTACCTCTTTTGTGGCCTACCTTGTGAGCGGGTGATCCTTGCTTGAACACCATTTGAGCCTTAACATTTCCTTGGAAGAAACTTAATGAAATTGTGACATTTCTTTATTCCTTCACCCTTAATCCTCATAAGATATGGTTTGTGTGAATAGCCCACTTAGGCCAAAAGCCTAAGTTGGGGGTGTGGGCAAAGAGAAGGTAAATCAAGAAGTGAAAAGAAGTCCCCCTTTCCTATGGCTTTGAAAAAGATGGAACCCCTCCATACAAAAAAAGGGAGAGATGAGAGAAAAATGAAAGAGAATAAGACTGTAAAAGAACAAAAAAGTTTGTTAAAATGCAAAGAAAATGGGGTGTCCGGTAATCGATGGAAAGTGAATAATGAGGTGACCTATGAACATAAATGAGAATGATGAAGAAAAGGAAAGAAAGTGTTGTTCATACACTTGTAACAAGCTGTTCCCGTCGTTATAGAAATGCCAACGAGGGAAAATTGGGGCCGGAAAAACTTTTCGTAGTATTTGGATTTTTTCAGCCTTGTCCAGATTTGGAGGAAATCGGAGTCACCAAGGTGTAGGGAAATCTGGTAACAATCGGGTGGATCATTTATGATTTTGATTGCATGGATAATTAGATAACTCGTTAAGGAATTCGTACGACTTAACCGAATTGAATTTGGGTAAGTAGATCTCCGGGAATCGATCTTAGCGTAAAGGACATTTTCTGATCGTCGTGCGTTAAAAGAGTGTTGCGAGTTGGGGCTTTGGAATTCCTTTAAATAGCTCTTTGGTTCAGTTTGTGCCACCTTGGCGGGAGTGTGGCCGCTCAAGCGAGGCCGCTACAGCGGGATATAGGGCGTTGTGGCTGGTACGACGAGACTTAAAATCGTAGGTGAAAGACGAATAGTCACTGGTTCAAAAATGCTCCATTGGCGGGCACTTGGATCGCTCTAGCGCAACCGCTACAGCTGGGTAAGGGCCGATGTGGTAGGCCAGACGCAACTTAATGTCGTTAATAAACCACTAAACGACCTTGTTTTGCACTTTTTGACTTTTAGAGGTAAGGAACAACCCCCAGGTGATTTCTACTCATTTTTCACTATTGTTGAGGCTAAAAGTAAGCTTTTCACTTTCCGAATCCATTATTCGATCTGTAGAACATAATAGAATGGGTCAATATTAATGGGGGGAGGGTTTTGATATATATTCTATGGTGAAAACAACCCTAAATTGGTTAGTTGGGATCATGGATTTGATTCAGGACTCATATAATTGTTATAGTGTCAGGTAATTAGCGATTGTTTGTTGATTCCCGTGTTATTGTGACTGTTTGTAGACCAAGAACAAGCGGATTAAATTTGGAAAGGGAAGGATCAAGTTTCTTAGGGTTTTAAGCTTGTTTCGAGGTAGGTGATGGTTATTATTCTATGTTTGTATGATGTGCTTTTTCTTGCTTCATTATGATACTTGTATATGCATGAATGTTGCAATGTTGATCACGCCTTGTAAATGAGATAGATTAATTATCATGGCCATGAAATCATGACTTAATTGTATGATTTTGATGATGTACTTGTGATTGTGATTGTAGTGTGTGAATGGGATCGATAGCCACGTTTTGGCATAATTAACTTGGATCAAATTGCCACGTTTCGGCATAACTATTAGATCGGATTGCCATGTTCTTGTATAATTATGGGATCGGTTGCCACGTTTCGGCATAAATATGCGATCAGATTGCCACGTTCCGACAAGCTAACTGTTTGGGTTTGGGTTTCGTGAGAGGACCATTGAATTGGGTTCCATGGGAGGACCAATGAAGTTATGTAATATGTGAAATGCGTTGTTGATTCTTCATGTTGATAATGTTGTAAATGTTGATATGTATGCTTGTGATTATAATGTTGTTTGACTTGTTTATGTTGTACTAGTAGGATAGCCGTGTGATCCTACCAGTACATTGTGGTTAAGTATTGATTCTACAATTGCTCTTACTTTTATTGAGTACAAGGCATCTTCACGCGACAATTGACAGGCCTCGCTTAGAAGATCAGTGATCCTCACTTCGAATTCAAGGGTGAGTCAATTCGTCCAGGCTGCCATGAATTTCTCTTTCTTCTATGTCCATCATTTCCAAACTTAGACAATTATTTTAGTTAGTTGATTAGTTCATTAGTATCTTCGTGTTTAGACTTGGATCTTTGTTAGATGTTTTGATACATTGACTTTCAGGTTCTAGGTCTATCTTTTGCATTGTTAGTTATTAGATCTTTTGTTGAAGTTATGAGAACTTTCGTTTAGCATTTATTTATGTTTTCCTATGTTAAATGCCTTAGTTTTTGGATTAGTTGCTTGGTTTGGGTTGTAGTAGTGGTTCTCCCACTGGAGTGTTAGTATGGGTGTCAATCACGATTGTGTGGGTCGTGAAAAACTTGGTATCAGCCTAGGTTCATTGATCTCGATGTACCGAAATGAGTCTAATAGTGTCTCACAGAATGGTACGGTACGCCTTTACTTTTCTTAGAGAGGCTATAGGACTTTAGGAAATCTCTATTTTTCTCATGTCTCCTTTCGTGATATGACTTGATTCCAATTAGTGTCTATTTATTCAAATTTGTATCTAACCTCCTTCACTCTTCTGTCAGCAGATGGTTAATACTAGGTATAATTGTGTTAGGCCCGTAGCTCTTGTCAATGCTCCAGCTGAGGAATCTGCAGCAAGAGGTCGCAGTGGAGGTAGAGGTAGAGGCAGTGGAAGAAAAGCGCATGCTGAAAATGAAGTACTTGTTGGGAATGTTCATGTGAATGAGAACCCTCATGGGCATAATGAGGAGATAGAAGAGGATATTGAGGTTGAAGAGGTTGAGGAAAATTGACATGAGGAAGAGGTGCCAGTGGAGACTGTGGTTGTTCCTCTCATCGATCCGATGTTAGCTCAACAAATTATGGCGTTCTTGAAAGGGTTGGCTGGTCCTGGAGTGCTTCCATCTGCTCAATTAACTCAAGCTCCCGCTATTCCCCCTGTTGCTAGCACTGCGCCTATGACGGGTGGAAATGTAGGTACTGATGCTTTCTTTCATCCTTTGTTGGGTTCTTTTATTAGTGGGAACGAGCATGATATGTTGACTAAGTTTCTAAAGCTTAAGCCTCTGGTATTTCTTAGTTCTGAGATTGAAGATGCTTATGGGTTTATCTTAGACTGTTATGAGAGGCTGCATAAATTGGGTATTGTTCACCAACATGGGGTTGAGTTCGTGACTTCCAACTTCAAAGTGAGGCCAAGTAGTAGTGGAGAGCTTACATGGAGTACAGAGCTGCTACTTTACCTCCGCTTACTTGGACCTAATTTCATGCTCTATTTCTAGAAAAGTATGTGCCCATAACTTTGAGGGATTGCAAGAAGGATGAGTTTATGGCTCTAGAGCAAGGTGGTATGTCTGTGGCTGCTTATGAGGCCAAGTTCCATGCTTTATCTAGATATGCTACACAATTGGTTCCTATTGAGGAGGATAGGATCCGGTTATTTATTAGAGGTTTGAATTCTGAGTTGCAAGTATTATCTGTTCATATGACTTCTGCAGGGAGGAATTTTAATGAGGTGACAGATTATGTTAAGAAAGTGGAGGGGGTTAGGTGAGACGGTCAAGCTAAGGCTCGGGAAAAAAGGGCAAAGAATTCAGGTAGCTTTCAAGGCTCTTACTCTAAAGGGTCTGGAAGGCCAACACTTGCAGTCAAGTCAATTCAGTTTGCTATGCCCGCTTCTACAGGTAACTATTTGGGAACTCCATCTTAAAATTATCAGGATAGTCTTAGTGTCGTGCCTGTGACAGGCAGCAGACCATTTTGTGATCGTATTTGCTACAATTGTGGTGAACTTGGGCACATGAGAAGAGATTGTCCCCATCCGCGTGTGTTTGAGCTCGCGCATTGGCCTGCTAGAGCAGTTATACCCACGGGGAATGGAAATAATAGTAGAGGGCGTTCGCAAGGTAGGTGAGGAGGTCATCAGCAAGGTCGTGGAGGCACAGGAAATGGAAATGGTAATGGAGGTTGGGGTAACGCCCAACCAGGCAGAGAGGTAGCTCATCCTGACGATAGAGCTCAATGTTATGCTTTTTTGGGCAAGAATGAGGCAGAGGCATCTGACGCAGTGATCACAGGTACTATTCTTGTCTACAACCGGATGGCTAATGTGTTATTTGATATGGGTTCTACCTATTCTTATGTATCTGTGCGATTTGCCTCTGAGTTTGATATGATTTG
Organism: Solanum stenotomum; assembly: GCF_019186545.1. Classification (NCBI taxonomy): domain Eukaryota; kingdom Viridiplantae; phylum Streptophyta; class Magnoliopsida; order Solanales; family Solanaceae; genus Solanum; species Solanum stenotomum. The sequence goes on from NW_026032545.1 coordinate 13,776, forward strand.
TGATGTACTTGATGCCCCGATTCGTGTTTTTACCCCTGTTGGAGAGTCAGTCATAGTCACCCATGTCTATCATGCTTATCATGTTTTGCTTATGGGTTTTCAGACTTGGGCTGATTTGGTGATTTTGGATATGATTGACTTTGACATAATCTTAGGCATGACTTGGTTGTCCCCCCCATTATGTTGTGTTTAATTGTAATACTAAGTATGTAACTCTAGAAATTCTGGGAAGGGAAAAATTAGAGTGGGAAGGGGTGTACAAGCCTAAGTAAGCTAAGATTATATCCTCCATTCAGGATAGTAAATTAGTGGAGCAGGGTTGTTTCGCTTATTTGGCTCATATTAGGGATGTTGAGATTGAGACTCTATCCATTGGGTTTATTCCTGTAGTGTTTGAATTTGGTGAAGTGTTTCCAAATGATTTGCCTGGTATGCCTTGTAATAGGGATATAGATTTTTGCATAGATTTAGAGCCTGGTACGTACCCCATTTCTATCCCTCCGTATCGCATGACTCCGGCGGAATTAAGAGAGCTTAAGGCTCAAATCCAAGAGGTTCTTAATAAGGGATTTATTTGCCCTAGTGCTTCCTCATGGGGTGCTCCAGTTTTGTTTGTTAAGAAAAAGGATGGTAGTATGAGAATGTGTATAGATTATCGGCAATTAAATAAAGTCACTATTCGAAACAAATATCCCTTGCCTCGAATAGGTGACTTTTTTGTCCAATTGCAATGGGCAGCGATTTTCTCTAAGATCTGGTTACCATTAATTAAAAATTAGACCGAAAGATGTGCCTAAGACAGCGTTTAAACCTCGATATGGGCACTATGATTTTTTGGTTAAGTCTTTTGGTTTGACCAATGTGCCTGTAACTTTCATGAGTTTGATGAATGACGTGTTCAAGCCATTTCTTGATTCTTTTGTAATAGTCTTTATTGATGATATTTTGGTTTATTCAAAAAATGAAGAAAAGCATGTCAACCATCTTCGTACTGTTTTGGGTGTTCTTGGGAAGCAAAAGTTGTATGATAAATTTTTGAAGTGTGAATTTTGGTTGAAATCGGTTGCATTTTTGGGACATGTAGTTTCAAAAGAAGGGATAATGATGGATCCTCAAAAGATCGAGATGGTTATGAATTGGGTCCGGCCTAGTTCTGTAACGGAAGTTAGGAGTTTTATAGGACTCGCTAGCTATTATCATCGATTTGTTAAGAATTTTGCTTCAATTGCTACTCACTTGACTAACTTGACCAAAAAGGAGATACAATTTGAATGGACTGAAAAGTGTGAAGAGAGCTTTCAAAAGCTCAAGACTCTCTTGAACACCGAACCTATCCTAGCATTACCGATTGAAGGAAATGATTTTATTGTGTATTGTGATGCTTCAAATTCTGGTGTGGGTGTTGTGTTGACGCAGGATAAGAACGTTATAGCTTACGCCTCGCGTTAATTAAAGGTGCATGAGAGGAATTACCCAACACATGATTTAGAATTGGCAGTGGTAGTGTTTGCCCTTAAAATCTGGTGACATTATCTTTATGGTGTGAAGTGTTTACTGATCATCGTAGTTTGCAGCATGTGTTCACTCAAAAGGATCTGAATTTGATACAGTGAAGATGGATGGAGTTACTCAAGGATTATGATATGACCATTCAATACCATCCGGGTAGCTTTGATATAGCATGTGTAAGGCTAATGTTGTGGCAGACGCTTTGAGTCGAAAAACGGTAAGTATGGGTAGCTTAGCTTACTTGAATATAACCAAGAGACCTTTGGCCAAAGAAATTCAGACCTTAGAGTCTAAATTCATATAGTTGGGCATCTCTGAAAGAGACGGGGAGTTAGCTAGCATTGAAGTTAAGGCCACGTTCATTGAGGAGATCAAAGGCCAAACAATTTTAGGGTAAAAATTTGAACGAACTCAAGGAGAAGATGGCAAACAGTAAGACACAAGAGACCACTCTTGATGCGGATGGTGTACTCGGTGTTAAAGGGAGGATTTGTGTTCCTCGAGTTGATGACTTGATTCAAAAATTGTTGGCAGAATCTCATGGTTCACGATATTCTATTCATCCGAGTGTGACCAAGATGTATAGAGATCTGAAACGAATTTATTGGTGGTCGAGCATGAAGAAATACATAGCGGAGTTTGTGGCTAGTGAAGTATGGCATCAAAAGCCTACAGGTTTACTTCAAAAAATGCCAATTTCGGAATGGGTGTGGGAAAGAATAGCTATGGATTTTGTGGTTGGCTTCCCAAGACTTTGGGGAAATTCGATTCTATTTGGGTAGTGATGGATAGATTTGTGACATCTCACAACTAGACAGAACAAGAAGGAAGTTTAAAATCTGGAAATAGTTACTTTTGGAAAGAATGAGGAAATCTGGAAATTTTTAAGTAAAAAAATGATTTTTTGTCAACTTCAAACGATGAATACTCCTAGATCAAGATGAGTTAGGTGTAGTTCCTGATATGGTTGGACTGATCTTGGAATGATCTTTCCAACGCCGCCAAGTTTACACGTTCTGAGTTTGTATGAGTGAGTTATGCCCTTTGGAAGTTGGGTTGTTGGATTAAGGAAATGTCCAATCCGGAATTTTAAGGGGTATTTTAGTCTTTTCATTGCCCTATTATTTTAATCCGTTTTTAGGAGTTTAATATGAGTCAAATAAGATTTTAGTCAGTTTTAAAATTTGGAATTTCACTCTAGGGCTAAGGAGAAAGAAGAAGGAGGAAAGGGCAATTCATCAAGATCGATCAAGAAAGTTGGTATTTTCGCCAAGGGTTTACTTCTACCAGGTATGTGAGTCTTTCATAGCATTGGGTTCATTCACCCACGCGCCAAGCATGTTTAGTTAAAAAAAATTGTCCTAAAAGAGTTTGAAAGTTGATGTTCTTGATATGTATTCTTGAATCTGAATGTTGTTCTAGAATTGGGATGAATTGAGGAGTTTCTGAGATCTTTGAGTCGAATTATAGAGTTGTTTTGAGTTAGGTTCTTGAGTACATATGCTGGGTATTGGAATCTAAAATGAATTTGAGAAAAATATTCGAGTTTAGGCGAATTGGGGCTGTAAAACAGAGAAGGAAAAAGTCTAGCGTGATGTAGCACGCAAGTCCGCGTCGCGGACTTGATCCTCCAGTGACCAAAAAGTTTCTCCGCGTCGCGGTTAAGACGTGGACTCCTCTGTCTCAAAATTCAATTTCACGAGTAATTCTTTAAAACACCTCCGCGTCGCGGACTTGTTCCAAAATGGTGTTTTCGGGACTTTTCTCATGTTTAGCTATTTAAGATCATTCCTAAACATCATGTGATCCTTTCTATCACAAATCTTAATCCTTGAATCCATAATTCAATTCAAGGATCAGTTAAGAGTCAAGTGAAGATCAGTTAATAGTCAAGTTAAGATAAGTTCTTAAAGTTTTCCAAGAGTCTTTCACAAATGTTTTAAATTTGTTTTAAGACTTAAGTTTTGAGTTCAGTAAAGATGTAAAGTTGAAGTTCTATTCTTCAAAAAAGTATATGGGGACTATGTAGTCTCAAATAGATTTAAAAATATTTTTACATTTAAATAAAAACGAAAAATAAGATTTCCAAAGAGCTTTTGCGCTAGTTTTCAGAAAAAAGTAGTTGCTTTCTAAATTAAGCAAGAGGGGAAATTTTGATTTCCAAGATAGCCTTTGATAACTTTTTGAGAACTAATCTCAAATCACAGAAGAAGTATGTTTTTAAGCATAAGAGCTACTATATTTTGGGAGTAGTATTGAGCACCAAATTGGGGGCGAGCATGAGTTTGGATAACTCACATCTCCATAAAACCATATAGCCACCATGGGTAGAAAAGGGTCATACTTTTTGGATGAACCTTTTTTCACAATAAACTAATGGATCCACTTAGTAGTTCAGGGCATATACCTCTGACCGGGAATAAGATGCGCTGGCAGCGTGAGGTAGATCACTGTATCATCACTATAGCTCTTATATGATGGTTGTCGGTTAAAGAAACTCCACACAAAAGTTATTGTATTTTTACATACATTTCAGAGTTATGTTGTACATCATGTTTTTAAACAATTTTTCTTTATATTGCACTTGTTTTAAACTGCTTTACATTGAAATGAGCTCAATTAAGTATTCATGAGTTAAGAAGAGCCAAGCTAAGTGTTTCTTTCAGATTCCCTTTAAAGCCTATGTTGTTTTAGCATTTCAACTCTCATACTCGTACATTCAATGTACTGATGCCAGTCGGCCTGCATCATTTTATGATGCAGACACATGTAACTAGGATCGGCATTCCAGCGTACCGTTGATCCAGTGAACAGTTCAGAGTCGGTTGGTGAGCCTCTTTGCATTCCGAATGATCTATCTTCATTGATTTCTAGTTAGTTCATTAGGATGTTTTGGGGTTCGTCCCAACATCCATCTTAGTTGTTTTAGAGGCTTCATAGACAGTCAGATGTTGGTCTTTTGACTCTTTTCATTATTATTTCTTATTGTTAAGACTTGGGTTGCCACTTTTGGCCAAGTTGAATATTTAACCTTTAAGCATTCTCAGTTATTTTAGTTTTGTGTTCAGTTAAGTGCTATTGATCTTTATTAATATGCATATTGCCTTCCGTTGAGTTAAGTAAGTCAGGCCAAGGGTTTGCTTGGGGCCAGCAATGGTCTTCGAGTGCCATTGCCGCCCAGGGTGTAGGCTCGAGGCGTGACAAACTTGGTATCAGAGCACAGAGTTCAAGAGTCCTAGGGAGTCTATGAAGTAGTGTTTGTAGAGTCCTAGTTATCGGTGTGAAGCGCACCACATATATAATTAGGAGGCTGCAACATTTAGGAATTCCTTCACTTCTTTCACACTCATTTCGTACGTTAGAGTTTATCTCTAAAAAGTTTCCCTCTAATTCATGCCTGTGCGTGCTTTCAGATAATCATGCCTCTACGAAGAGCAGTCAGAGGTCATCCAGCTAGGAGGAATGTTGAGGAAAAAGAGTTACCCAATGTACCTGAAGTGTAACCGCAAGGAGAAGTTGCTAATGTTGAGTTCAAAAAGACTATAAGGTTTCTCAGTCAAATTGTGATCGACCAAGCTTGGCAGCAGAGCGGAGCTCGATAAAAAGAGGCTGACACTTCAAGGATTCATGAGTTCTTGAGGATGAATCCCCCAAGTTTCACTGGTTCAAGCACTGCAGAGGATCCAGAGAACTTCATTGAGGAACTGAAAAAGGTGTTCGATGTGATGCATATTACTGATAATGTGAGAGTTGAGCTAGTTGTATATCAGATGAAAAGTGTTGCTAGGACTTGGTTTGATCAGTGAAAGGGGGGTAGAGCTGAGGATGCACCACATGCGTGTTAGGCTTGTTTTGAAGAGGCTTTCTTGGGACGTTTCTTTCCCTGAGAACTGAAGGAGGCTAAGGTACAAGAATTTCTTACCCTTAAATAAGAGTTGCTAAGTGTTCATGAATTGGGTTGAAGTTCACCCAATTATGTTGTTATGCTCAGAAGATGGTTGCAGACATGAGGAGTAGAATGAGTTTGTTTGCTGCTGGGTTGTCTCGTCTGTCGAGAAAGAAAGGTAGGGAAGCAATGCTTATTGGGGACATGGACATTTCGAGGTTGATGGTCTATGTGCAACAGTTAGAGGAAGAGAAACTGAGAGATAGAGAGGAGTTCCAGAACAAGAGGGCTAAGACAGGAAACGAGTTCGGGCAGTAGAAGAGTAATGCCAATCGGTCATCTTTCCAACAGAAATAGAAAGGACCTGCTCCATCATCTGCTAGTGCACCTGCACCTAGGAACAAAGGTGAGTACAATAGTCAGAATTCTAGAGCTAAACCTGTTTATTCTAAGGGTAGTGTGGCGCAAGGGGGGTAATAAACCTCCTACATGCACCAAGTGTGGTAGGAACCACTTAGGTACTTGTCGTGAAGTCTCCACTGCTTGTTTCAACTGTGGTCAGAATGGTCATTTTATGTGAGAGTGTCCAAAGAACAAGCAAGGAAATGGTAATGGGAGCAATAGAGCCCAGTCTTTCTTCAGTTGCTTCACCAAACAGAGCTGCACCTAGAAGGGCTACTTCTAGTACTAGAGGAGGAACAAACCGCTTGTATGCTATCAACAGTCGCCAAGAGCAAGATGATTTGCCAGATGTTGTCACAGGTATGCTCCAAGTCTTTGACTTTACTGTTTATGATTTCTAGATCCAGGAGCGAGTTTATCCTTTTGGAAATAATGAACTAGAAGGAAGTTTAAAATATGGAAATAGTTACTTTTGGAAAGAATGAGAAAATCTGGAAATTTTAAGTAAAAAAATGAGTTTTTGGTCAACTTCAAATGATCATAACTCCTATATCAGGATGAGTTAGTTGTAGTTCCAGATATGGTTGGAAAGCCTTTGAAATGATCTTTCCAACGCCGCCAAGTTTGTGCGATTCTGAGTTTGTATGAGTAAGTTATGCCCTTTGGAAGTTGGGCTGTTGGATTAAGGAAAGTCTAATCCGGGTTTTGGAACTGTAAATTAGTTTTTTCCTTACCTAATTATTCTAATTCGTTTTTAGGGGTTAATTGGGGTAATACAAGATTTTAGTCAGTTTAGAAAAGTTAGAGTTCACGCTAGGGCTTGGAGAAAAGAGAAAAGAGGAGAAAAGAAAAGAGAAATCAAGAATCGCCAAGAAACGTTTGAGCTTTGCATGTGGATTTAGTATTCAGTTCAGTTAAGTGCAATTGATCTTTATTAATATGCATATTGTCTTCTACTAAGTTAAGTAAGTTAGGCCAACGGTTCGCTTGGGGATAACAATGGTTTTCGAGTGCCAGTCCCGCCCAAGGTGCAGGTTCGGGGCGTGACTAGATTGACCAAGTCAACCCATTTTATTCCGGTAAGAATAGACTATAATGTTAAACAATTGGCTAAGATTTATGTGAAAGAGATAGTGAGGCTGCATGGTGTGACCTGTTCTATCATCTCAGATCGTGGTACCCTATTCACCTCCAAGTTTTGGAGAAAATTGCATGATGAATTGGGCACACAACTCACTTTTAGTACAGCCTTTCATCCACAAACGTATGGACAATCTGAGAGGACTATTCAAGTGTTGGAAGACATGTTGAGAGCATGGGTGATTGATTTTGGAGGGCATTGGGATAAATTCTTACCTTTGTCTGAGTTCTCCTATATTAATCGTTATCACTCTAGCATTGATATGGCACCATATGAGGCATTATATGGGAGGGGATGTAGATCACCCATAGGTTGGTTTGAGGCTGGAGATGTGAAACCTTTGGGGGTGAATTTAGTGAATGATGCTCAAGAAAAGGTGAGGAGTATTAAAGCTAAACTTCTAACAGCCCAGTGTAGACAGAAGAAGTATGCGGATCATAAGGTAAGAGACATGAAATTTTAGACTGGTGAAAACATTCTCCTTAAGGTATCACCCATGAAAGGGGTGATGAGATTTGGTAAGAAGGGTAAGTTAAGTCTGCGGTATATTGGTCCCTTTGAGGTTCTTGAATGTGTAAGGCCGGTGGCGTATAGATTGGCTCTTCCCCCTAATATATCCGGTGTTCATCCGGTATTTCATGTGTCTATGTTGAATAGATATCATGGTGACAGGGATTATATCATTAAGTGAGACTTAATCATGCTAGACAAAGACCTCCAATATGAGGAGGAATCAATTGTTATTCTTGATTGTGATGTGTGTAAGTTGAGGACCAAGGAGATTAAGTCCATGAAAGTTCAATGGAAGCATCGTCTAGTTGAGGAAGCTAGTTGGGGAAACGAGAAGGATATGCGAGACAAGTATCCTCAATTGTTCGCAATTGCATGGATCATTTATGATTTTGTTTGCATGGATAGTAAGATAACTCGTTAAGGAATCCGTAAGACTTTACAGAATTGAATTTGGGTAAGTAAATGAGTGTTGTGAGTTAGGGCTTTGGAATTCCTTTAATTAGCTCTCTGGTTCAGTTTGTTCCGCCTTGGCGGGAGTGTGGCCGCTCTGGCGGGGCCGCTACAGCGGGATATGGGGCATTGTGGAGAGTACGATGAGACTTAAAATCGTAGGTGAAAGACGAATAGTCACTGGTTCAAAAATGTCGCATTGGCGGGCACTTGGGTCACTCTAGCGCCACCGCTACAGAAGGGTGACGACCGCTGTGACGGGCCAGACGCAACTTAATATCGTTAATAAACCCTTAAACAACCTTATTTGACACTTTTTTACTTTTAAAGCTAAGGAATGACCCCCAGGCGATTTCTACTCGTTTTTCACCATTCTTGAGGCTAAAGGTAAGCTTTTCACTCCCCGAATCCGTTATTCGATCCGTAGAATGTATTAGAATGGGTCAATATTGATGGGGGAGGATTAGATGTATATTCTATGGTGAAAACAACCCTAAATTGGTTAATTAGGATCATGGGATTGATCTAGGGTTCATAGAATTGTTATAGTTTTGGGAAATTAGCTATTGTTTGTTGATTCCCGTGTTATTATGATTGTTTGTAGACCAAGAACAAGCGGAACGAATTCGGAAAGGGAAGGATCAAGTTTCTTAGGGTTTTGAGCTTGTTTCGAGGTAGGTGATGTTTGTGATTCTATGTTTGTGTGATGTATAATTGTTCTTACTTCATTATGATGCTTGTATATGTATGAATGTTGCAATGATGATAACGCTTGTTGTAAATGAGATAGATTAATTATCATTGCCATGAAATCATGACTAAATTATATGATCTTGATGATGTACTTGTGATTGTGATTGTGGTGTGTGAATGAGATCGATTTCCACGTTCCGGCATAACTATTGGATCATATTGCCATGTTCCGGCATAATTATGGGATTGGTTACCACGTTCTAGCATAAATATAGGATCGGATTGCCACGTTCCGGCAAGCTAACTGTTTGGGTTTGGGTTCCGTGAGAAGACCATTGAATTGGGTTCCATAAGAGGACCAATAAAGTGATGTAATATGTGAAATGCGTTGTTGATTCTTCATGTTGATAATGTTGTAAATGTTGATATATATGTTTGTGATTATAATGTTGTTTGACTTGTTTATGTTGCATTAGTAGGATAGTCGTGTGATCCTACCAGTACACTGTGGTTGTGTACTGCTTCTACACTTGCACTTATTTTTGTTGAGTACAGGGCATCTTCACGCAACTATTGACAGACCTCGCTTAGAAGATCAGTGATCGTCACTTCGAATTCAAGGGTGAGCCAATTCGTTCGGGCTGTCATGGAATTCTGTTTCGTCTATGCCTATCATTTTCGGACTTAGACAATTGTTTTAGTTAGTTGATTAGTTCATTAGTATCTTCTTGTTTAGACTTGGATCATTGGTAGATGTTTTTGTACATTGACTTTTAGGTTCTAGGTTTATCTTCCGCATTGCTAGTATTAGATCTTTTGTTGAAATTATGAGAACTTTCGTTTAGTATTTATTTTTGTTTTCCTATGTTAAATTCCTTAGTTTTTGGATTAGTTGCTTGGTTTGGGTTGTAGTAGTGGTTCTCCCACCGGAGTGTTAGTGTGGGTGCCAATCACGACGGTGTGGGTCGTGACAACCACATTTCATGAGAATAGAAGTCACTGATCGTAAATGACCATACCTTTACACTCAGTCCTGTTACAAGCCTTGAAAAGACCTTTTTGATCTTGAGTGAGCTGAAACAATTGTTGGTTGGAAAATAAGGGCAAACCTATGAGTAAAATTATGCATCGTGTTCATCTTTTTTAGTGTGAGTGTCAATAGTGATTCCAGAACTATAAATTGTTGAATCATTATGTGTGAATATGGGATCACTTTTTGTGTGAGGGCATTTGAGTACCTTTGTTGAGCTTGAACTTGAATTTGAAGCAAGTAAAGTGAGCTTGAGAATCTTTGGTAAAGGTGAGTCACAACTTGAATCTTTGAGTGTACAATTGATCCTTGCATGAATAAGTTGAGTCTTGTGTAGCACTGTTAGATTATGAGTTAAAGCATTTCATGTTCTGGGAATATATAAATGTTGATGATTGAGCTTTCCTCTATATTTCTCAACAAAGTCTTTTTCTATTGACATTCTCTTTTGTTGTTGTTCTTTATTTTTTAACTACTCATTTTTCTTTAGTTTGAATTTTAATATTCATTAGAATTTGAATGTTAAAACGTTTTCTTTGTCAAATTTTCTCTGTTAAATAGTTTATCATATTTGATATTAAGAAAATATAGAAATTAAAATTTTTATTTTTTAATCTTTCGATGAATACAATATCAAATTATTGATTTCTTGATAGTCAAACATTGTTCATTCTTTTAGGCACAAAATTTGATATTTTCTTCAAATTAATTAAGAAAATACTGATACGTCATTTTAAAGACTATTTTAATAATCAAGATACGAATTTAGTGGTCATATTATGTAACATAATATTAAAAATATGTTTACGCAATAGTCCTTTACAGTATTTCTGGGGACAAAATATTAACTATTCAAACACATTTTATTTTAATTAGTTCAAAATTTTCTTTCAAAAATATGTCAAAACAAGCTTAGCATTTATTATTGTAAGTAAGAAGTTAACTAGTAGAAACTCTTCATTTTCACAAAATTACAATAATATCCTTATGTGCCCATAACAAAAGTTAAGACATGTATGGATTCTTCTAGATTTTCATTTTGAACATTAATTATACAATTATTATTTTGCCGTGAAAAGATGTTAAAATTACTAAAATGTCATTGGTCGTCCTTCTCATGGCTCTTCTATATATAGAAACTCTTCATTTTAACAAAATTACAATAACATCCTTATGGGCCCATAACAAAAGTTAAGACATGTATGGATTCTTCTAGATTTTCATTTTGAACAATTAATTATACAATTATTATTTTTCCGTGAAATGATGTTAAAATTACTAAAATGCCATTGGTCGTCCTTCTCATGGCTCTTCTATATATATATAATTTTCTAGCTCAATTATTTTATGGTCGTTTTACAAGAGATCTTCATTTGTGAAAAATTGAAGATCTCTTATTGAACAATGATAATTTACTACTCTATATAATTTAATTTAAAATTAACTCAAATGGGATTTCTTAAAGAGAGAACTATTTGAGAAAACGGAATAACAACTTACTACAAGGACTAGATTCCTGAATTGAAGAACAATAGAAAATAATTATACTAAAAAAAAATCCATTTTTCTATGATGTAAATGGTTAATCATAGAAAACTATAAAACTATAATTCTTAACTTCCCACACTAAAAACCTAAAATAGAAACATGACTAGAAGACCACATATGTCAACATATAGATTTGATGGAGAGAGGAGACAGCTCAATTTCTCTAGTTATTTTCTTCATATATTAGGTGGAAGAAGTAACTCCTTGGTGTTGGTCAAAACCCATGAAAATATCTTCATTCATGTCCACCTTTTCTTTACCATCACCTTTGTTCTGCACGACCACAACAACCATTTTGCTTTTTCTCCCGATTTCAAGTGGAGGATTAGTTGCGATAATTGGAGAAGCAACAACTCTTGAATGCTTAACACGCTTGGACGAGGATGTTGATGCATTCAAGATTGATGCTTTGGGCAAAATATTTATGCCTTTTGGAAGCTTAAATTTGGAATTACCGTTGCAACTAGCAAGATATCTACGGTTCATGGGGGGATCATGATTGTGTTCACCCGAACAGGATACCAAGAAAATGTTCTCATCCTTTGGGCTTTTCTCAATTTGTTTCTTTGCTTCGCAGTATTTTGATGTACTACACTTATAGTAATTCCTGTTATGGAATATACACAAAATAATAATCAGGTTTAGTGAAATATTATGTGTATACACCATTAATAATTTTTACTACTTTTTGTTATGATAATTGAGAACGGAAGGGAACATAACTTTTTATGACATGAAATAAATGGTGAAGAGAGCAAACCTCGGAAATGGGGAACCTTTGATATGCTTCTGACCATACTTGCGCCATGTCCATATGTCATTTTTGAGTTCCTCTTGCAACAATTCATAGGTAAGCCTTATCGATTGATTGTTCCTGATTTCAAATCAGAAGTACTAAGGTCAAAATTTAGAACATACACACATAAAATGTAATGAAATGAGTGGTTACCTTGTTCTAGTTTGGGTCAAAGGAGTCTTCATGGAAAAATTGAAATTAGGATAAATGTTAGCTCCTATATCGAGTTGTTGTAGATTAATACATTCTTGTGGTGTTGTAGTTGTTGGTGCCACACACGCTACCGTTGTTCGTGATGGAGGAACAATGATTTGTTGGATAAATTGAACTGGTTGAATGGAATGCAAGTACAATTGCTGGTTAATATTTTGGTTCATGATAATAA
>NW_026032546.1:0-564 GCF_019186545.1 Solanum stenotomum
CTAAACAAGCAACTGATACAGGCCCATGCAAGTGCAAATGAACGCATGTTGTTGTTGATGCGTACTTTCAATCCCTCTCCTCCTCCGTCCTAAATGTGTCTTGTCTCTTTTCTTTTATCCTGTGTCTCGTTTTGTTTTGACTAAACTACAGTGGTCAGTATATATGATATGATGCTTTATTTTTGTTAAGTGCCTTGTTCATATGTGGTTTAATATTCTCTTTATGCTTACATACACATGTTCTGTGTGGCCCAAGGCCCTGAATTCTTTATTGCCTAGCATTTAACTTGAATATGTTTACTGCTATATCTTTTCGATGATGTCAAAAGGGGGAATTGTTGTGAAGTTATGGTTATGGGAATAAGGGAACGGGTGACTGGTGATGACTGTGGTTGTTAGAAAACTGTGAGGGGCACTGAACTAAGGGGGAACTGAACTGGTTGTTACTGGGGCACTAACAAAGGGGGAATTTTGTTATGTATGTGAATGAATGTGTGTTCCCTCACGAGAGGAGTTTTTGCAGGTTGTTTGTCATTATCAAAAAGGGGAAATTGATAAGAGCAG
>NW_026032547.1:0-381 GCF_019186545.1 Solanum stenotomum
CCCAATGATGGGCTAAACTGTTTGTGTTAAGCTTTTACATACTAAGCTACTAAAAGAAATGGCGTTGTGTCTATTATGATAACAGATTAATCAGTAAGAGTAGGTTTATGACTTAACCAGGCATGTTTATGAAAAGTTGCTGAAAAAATCCGTTGGATTACCCGTTGGAGTACCCAGGTGAGGGCGGACCCGGGCGGACCCGGATAGTAAGAACTTTCATATACTTTGCCAGGCTCAGTTGTAGTAAAGGTTCCTATGTTTTAACTGTGCGATCCGGAGTCGAAATGGTATCAGAGCCATGGACTTTTAGTAACTATAGGTGTAATAGTTCAACACAGTTTTCTTTTATGAACATCATAAAGAGAAGATCTACTGTTAAAA
>NW_026032548.1:0-246 GCF_019186545.1 Solanum stenotomum
GTTAATGACTCTAGTGTTGAGACACCGCTTATTAAGTTAGTTCTAATTGTGAGTGAGTTTCCAGAGGTCTTTCTAGATGATCTTCCCAGAGTCTCTCCTCAGAGAGAAATAGAATTCAAGAAATTCTTCCTGATACTCAACCCATATCCATTCCACCATATAGAATGGCTCCAGCTGAGTGAAATGAGTTAAAAGAGCAATTGAGAGATCTTCTTGAGAAGGGTTTCATCCAACCAATTGTCTCAC
>NW_026032549.1:0-1466 GCF_019186545.1 Solanum stenotomum
GTTATTGTTGTGACAAAGGGGAAATGGAAACCATGACACACTTATTACTAACAGCTCCCATAGCCCAACGGCTATGGAAGCAGTTTGCTTCTTGTGCAGGTATTACTATAGCAGGACAACAATTACATAATATGATTATGCAATGGTGGGAATATGATGCAAATCCTAAAGTGCAGCACATAATGAAGGCAATACCATCAATAATTATGTGGGAACTATGGAAGAGGAGGAATGCAAAGAGACACGACAAGAAAGTCTCTTTCGACAAAATGTACAGTTAATGTCAATCGACAGTACATATGTTAATAAGAGTTACATATCCTTGGATACGAAATATCCCTTACCAGTGGTCGGGAATGTTTGATTTACTCCAGCAATATAAACCAGTTCTATACTATCACATAGTAAAGTGGTCAAAGCCAGGGGAAGGATGGGTAAAGTGTAATACCGATGGAGCGAGCAAAGGCAGTCCGGGAGAGAGTTCTTATGGATTTTGTATAAGAGGGAGTCAAGGGGATCTAGTATATGCTGAAGCACAAAATATAGGCAATGCAACAAACATGGAAGTAGAAATTACAGCAATCTGGAAGGCACTGAGCTACTGCAAGAGGTGTGGGATCACAAACGTCATATTAGAGACAGACTCACTAAGCCTTAGGAATATGATTCAAAGAAGTTGGAAGGTACCTTGGAGCTTAATAGAAAAGATAGAGGAGATAAATGAGATTATGTCTACACTTAATATACGGTTAGTGCATATATTCAGAGAGGCTAATCAACTAGCCGATTACATCACTAACATAGCTATCAATCATGAAGACATACAACCGTATTATAGTTTTCAAGAGCTACCAAGCAAAGCAAGAAAGATCTTAAACATGGACAAACAACAAATACCATCTATCAGAATAAAAACAAGGAAAATCAACATCCGCAGCAACAATGATATATAGAGGAGAGACCACAGAGACAACAAAATCACTTAGCTAATACATTACAGAATAGTTAGTGGTCAAGATAGGGGCAAAATAGCTAAGCAAAAAACTTATAGCTAGCCACAACTACTTCAGCCAACACAGAGTGATATCACCAGAAAAATGGAGAATCGTTGATCATCATGGACTTCACAGTGCACAGGAAAAAAAAAAGTTAGAAGAGGAACATGGCGCAAGTAAATACGGGATGCCACTTACCTGTATCTTCAGAGAAAAGCTTGCACAAGGGACCCGTAGAAGCATCTTCAACGGCGGAAATGAAGAGAAGACAGCTGGGGAATCACATTAGGAAATCCTATTTTCTAGGGGATTTGTTTACACCTGAGATTTGGTCACTTTTGGACCGACATCTTATTTGTTGTTTTTGTATGTAATGGGCTCAGTTTGAGTCCATTTGCATTTATTTATAAAATGGACCATCGGTCCAAAAATTTATTCAAAAAAAAAAAAAACAGTAGCCATTTTCCCCCA
>NW_026032550.1:0-1690 GCF_019186545.1 Solanum stenotomum
CAAACTTCTTTTCTTAAAAGCAATGCAGTATATTTATACTTGTGGCAATCAAGCCCCATTCTGATTGCAGTTTCAAAAGTGGCTTGGTGATGCATTGGAAGCCACTGTCAAAGAACCCCATTATATGGTCCTATCAACAGCTGGTAAAGATGCAAAACCGTTAGTCTTTTGAGCTTCAATTTTCTCTGTGTTTACATGATCTGCAAGTTAATATTACAGTGATTGTTTGCCTGATGTTGACTGTAGTATTTCTTCTTCCCAGTTCATCGCGAATGGTATCATTGGAAGGAGTAAACAAAGATGGTTTTGTCTGGTGAGCTCCATAACTATTTCTGAATTATATATATTCTATTAAATGACATCCTTCTTGTTTCTGCAGGCACACCAACTATAGGAGTCGAAAGGCTCGTGAAATTTCTGAAAATCCTCATGCATCACTTCTCTTTTACTGGGGTCCTATAAAATGCCAGGTTAAAACAATTCCATCTTTAGCACTTCCTGCAATTTGGGAGAGCATTAATATCTAGTGTCTATTAACAATTTAACATACATGAAAATGTCCAGTGATAGCTTTACAAATCCTGTCCTGGATATGCATTCAATTACTTGAGAGTGATCTGCAGGATTGTGTTGGGTAGATGAGTTGCTGAAGAGATGTAGTTATGAACTACTATCTATGCGCAATCAGAAATTTGTTGTTTACCGTTCCCTTGTTAGAATCCAAGGTTCAGTTTATCTATGACAAAATAAAAATGTAAAGAGAGACAGAAAGAGGAAATCATGATTACTGTGCATACTCCCTTAAAACCTCAAATAGACATTTTCTTTATCATCATTGCATTTATTCTCTGAGATATAATTCACTGACTACATATAATGCATTTACCATTAGATAATTGTTCTTGATGTGTTTCATTACGAATTCATTTGTAGGTAAGAGTGGAGGGATTTGTGGAGCAAGTTTCTGATGAGGAATCTGAACAATACTTCCCTAGTCTTCCTCGAGATATCCAGATTAGACCAACAGTTAGCAAACAGGTTTGTCTAGTATTTTCAGCAATAGAGTTTCTAGATTCCGATACTTTGATGTTTCTGTATACGTGCATCAACAGCTAGTTTCCAATCTCTTCTGCGAGTTCAGAGCACACTGATTCATGGACGAGAGGTTCTCCATCAACAGTACAAAGAATTCGAGGAGAAGTACCATGACAGGTAGGTTATTTCACATATTACTGGACATTCTTTCTTTGCTTGTCCTAATCTGTAACTAGCTCTGCTGGTTTCAATATTCCATCTGTGCCTAGCAGAAGTATTCTATTGGTTGGGATACAGTTAAGATGCATATCAGTTATGTGACTGTTGTCCCATGCTTAGAATTAGTGCATATCATTTTAGCATTTACAATATTTAGATTGAATCCTTCAACAGTTGCTTCTCATTGTTCGAACATGTAAAAGGCGAAACTTTTGTGTATGAATTCTTCGAAATATGTCTGACCAAGACTTGTTGATTACAACCTAATCATACTTTCTTTTTCCTTTCTCTAAAGAAAGTAGTAGTTTTTTAGTCTAGATTCAAGTGAACCTCAAAGCAATCCTTTTTCCCTAACATGCAGAACTTCAATACCAAGACCCAAACACTGGGGTGGCTACAGGCTTATTCCAGAATTTTTTGAGTTTTGGCAGGGAGA
>NW_026032551.1:0-243 GCF_019186545.1 Solanum stenotomum
CTACTAAATATCTAAGATATTTTCTGTATCTCCGAAAAATCAACTTTAATTTTTCCAAAGTGTTGTATTATTTATGAAGGAGGAAGGTTTGACCATACCTCTTAAATACTACAGCCTTATTCCTAGCTGTACAAACTAAATTTATAATAAAATCCAAATTCACAAAATTTAAATACTAAATGCCTTTTTTCTTTTTGAGTTCTCAACAATGGGAGATCTTTAACCAGGTTATTCATGGACCCT
>NW_026032552.1:0-405 GCF_019186545.1 Solanum stenotomum
TCATCTCCACAATATTCGGAAGTTACAGCTGGCATTCTTCCTTGTAATCACCTTGGGTACCTACAAAACTTAGCAAACAAGGTTAGTGGCAAATTCCTCACACCTCTCTTATTTGATCTCACACTCACCTTCCTAAAGTGTCTTCCCAAAGTTGATAGAGAACTACCTTTGCCCAATCAAATCACGAGATCACTAATTCTTTGTGGTGGAGTGGATTCTTGTGACTCTTGAAAGAAGGACGACCCAAAAAAATAAATAAATTAATGGACTTGAATCAAGAAGGCTATCAACGAATTAAGATGAGAAAAATAGAATAAAGAAGCACCAAAAGATTCGGACTCAAAATAAACCAAGTAAGAAAAGTAGAAGAATTACTGCTTGTTACTTAATTTGAAGGATCAAAGA
>NW_026032553.1:0-1282 GCF_019186545.1 Solanum stenotomum
ATTAAGAGTCAAAAATATAAATTTAAAACCAATTTTTTCACTTCTGTTAGATATATGTGAGCTTCTTTTGTAGCGGTAGGAATATATGTGAGTCATTTGTATAACAGTAAGTTAAGGGGTACTATATCAAGCATTTTCCCTTTTAAAAATATATCACACAATCGTTTATTTCTTTAACTTACGCAAACGTACCCATCTTAATTATAAGGCAAATAAACTAAATTACAAAAAATAAAAGACAAACGAACTTGTGGATGTCTCACTTTTAAAATGAAAAACATATTTTCTTATTTGATAAATGTTTAATAATACTATCAATATTTTACTTATGTTGGGTCTCATTTATTTGACCAAAAGTTTATAAAGATATACTATTCTATTTTAAAAGTTTATTTATTTTAATGATAGTTTTGGAATCTTGCAAAGTCTTTTTATATTTTTTAAACTTCGCATCTAGTCAAACTGCATCACATAAATTGAGATGGAAAGAAAATTGTTAGTGCAGAAAAATTGAATTTGCTCCGAGGATACATAATTAATGTGGTGTGGAAGGGCAAAGCAATAGAAAGGATGGTCCCTCGCGCGAACTATTTTTTTTTTTGTAAAAAACCATTATATTTCCTCCGTTCATCTTTGTTCAGTATTGACTTGGCACACTCCTTAAAAGCACTAAACAAAATGCAATTTTACTACTCCCTCCGTCCCATTTTATGTGAGGTAGTTTTATTTGGAGTTTAAGAAAGAATGAAAGCCTTTTAAATTTTGTGGTCCAAAATGAATGATAGAAATTTGTGTGGCTATAAATCATTTCATTAAAGGTAAAATAGACATTTTATTGTTAAATTGTTACTTAATATAAAAATGTATCATTCTTTTTAGACTGACTAAAAAGGAAAGTCTGTCATATAAATTGGGACAGAGAATCACAAGTAAAAATGAACAGATGGAATATTATTATTACCTAATTCTCTATAGTATGTTGGCCGGGGAATGGAAATAGATTAAATAGTGGGAAAAAACAAATACTGATTTGTAAATAATATATTTCGATAATATTTGCAAACAATGTAGCATATCCAAACGGCTATAATCTAAGACAATTTCAATGGGAAACAACAATATTTAAGGTTTTCGTCTCCATTTTTATCTCTAATTTTCACAATTCTCTCCATAAAATATCCTCTAGCTTTGTCTCTTAGTATTTGGAACGGCGGGGCAGATTACGAGTTCCACTGAATTCACTATCTTTAGTTCAAATATTGTATCGCATACAAAATCAATC
>NW_026032554.1:0-3398 GCF_019186545.1 Solanum stenotomum
ATTGTAAAAAGGTTGAATGAAATGGATCGTTAAGAATTTGATTTGTCGGTAGAACGTAACCAAGATAGAAAATTAAGTTAATAGTATAATCTATGAATTGAATGGTATAATATTTACATTTACGTTGTTCTTGGTACTTTCTATATACATGATTGCTTTTGTTAATCTATTGATGTTTCTTTCCTTTGGTCATAATAATCCTCTTTTGGTTATTGTTTATTTTTTATTTTTTTTGTTTGGAGTGATTAATTCTAAAGAAAGGTCAACGTGTGGGATGGTGGGGATTTTTGGTGGGTAATCTAGAACAAGTTTTACTTTGTGAATTGGAGTTCTTGAATTTCATGTTATTGGGACTATTGCTGTGAATTTTTTGTATCGTCCTTGTTTGGTTGTTGATAAGTGGGTTCTACTAGATTTATTTTTTGATATTTCTGATTGAAGTGGCTATGTAACTTGTGTATTCATTCCTAATGTGGCTCTGCGATTGATGAACGGGACAAGATTTAGTGTGTGAGTTTGGGTTCTTCTTTGTGCGAAGTTATGCTATGTTGTGCTTGGTTTTGTCTTGTGATTGTAAATGCTAATATGACTGGTATTACATTTGTTCTTGATAAAATAGTGTTAGATTTTGAAGTAATAAATTAAGAAGAATTTTGAAGTAATAAATTAAGAAGAGAAAAATAGTGGATTTGTAAGTTATGTGGGCCCACCGTTATATTTAACATTTTTTGGGACAAATTTGTTAAGTTTAGGGTAAAGGATCAAATTGATCACATTTTGTCATACATGAAGGACTATTTTAATCACCTAGAATATATTAAGGACCAAAATAAAGCAATCCCTATAGATGAAGAATCATTTTGATCATTTTAATACAATCAGCTCCTTTTTATAGAAATATCTTATATTTATTCTTTTTTTTTTTAACTTTTATTTTGTATTTTTTCTTTTAGGGAAAAAATAAATCTAATTAGATGAATTTGATTCTCGTAAGAATGTCTCCAAAAACATATAAAAAAAACAATTGGAGGCTAGTTAAAATTAAGTTATTTATAATGATAAAATAAGCTATATTAATGTATATAGAGATTTTTATTGCCTAAGTCAACCTGCTCCGCAAAATTTGGCACTTCCATAGCAAAACCAAGAGGCTGACTCCAACAAAATTGTCACCAACTCTCTCATAGATCTTAAGAAATTGCATTAAGATCAGAATATCAATTAATAAAGATTGTTTTTTTTTCCTTAACATTTAAATGTACAAAATTTATGTTTTTTAAAATAAAAATAAAAATATATAATTTAAATAAAATCCTAAATTGATATGATATTATATTAATAGAATTTTTTAAAATTTTATATGAAAATTGTGAATGGTGACGACTAAAGATGGTGATAATCTGTGTCAATTTGGGATGGTGTCGAGTGTTCACTGATGATGGTTGTGGAGGGCATCTTATGACATAATGATTGACAATAGTGATTAATTATGGTTGTTAGTGGTGACTGATAATTAATAGTGCAATGATAGTAATAGTTAATGATCCTAACAAATGATGATGGAGGTTAGCGATATTGATTAATGGTGGTAATTATAGATAGTAATTAGTGGATATAATATTAATTATTTGTGATGATGATTGTAAATAATTGCTAATGATGCTATTGATTGATTTTGATAACTGACGATAGTGATGATTGTGGGTGGTAGGTGAAGTAGATGAAGTAGCGTGAATTGTCATCTTTATAAAAACTTTTAATTAGATATCTTAATGATATTAAGACTTTGTTATAGATGTTGATCATTCATATTCTTTAGATGCTTGTAAAATAAGAAAAAACAAACACCAAATAGACTTAGAACCTGTTTGACATTATTGTTGGGAAGCCTAGAAGTGTTTTTCTTTTTTAGAAAAAAAAAGCACTTATTTTGAGAAATTAAGTGTTTGAAAAATTCTTAAACTACTTTTAAGTGGATGCTTTTAAATGGAAGCAGAAGCAGTTTTTCTGTTGTTGGGAAGAAGATAAAAATTTATGTTTTTTTAAAAATACAAACAGAAATAGAAAATTAATTTTTTTAAGACTAAAATATCTCTTATATATATACATATTTATCAATATATCTCTTATTAATTAATTAACATATCACATAAGTTTGATTGATTTTTATTCAAGAATTTTATTTTTCATTTTCATATAATTTTTTTATTTTATTTATGTTTTAATTATTATTTATATATTATATTGTATATAATACTTTATGTATTATTTACAGAAGTAGAAATAAAAGTAACAACAATATTTTAAAAAGGAGAAAAAATAACGATTAAAGATTTAGATTGNNNNCCCCCCGAAAAAAAGAGTAATAAATAACAAAATTTTCTTTTCTTAATTTAAGTATTATTTTGTTTTAGTTTGAATTTTTTAAAACTTTAGAGTATTATAACAAAAAAAAAGGATAATCGCTAAGATTGAATCTAAAAAAATAGGTAACACATAACAAAACAATTCTTTTTTCCATTATTTTTTAACAATATTTATCTATGTACAATATGGATTGAAAATTTGAATATGTACATTTTAGACAATTAAATTAAAAATGTAATTAAAGTTTTTGTATTAGATGTTTATTATAGTTTCTCTCTATAAAATAATTTTAATATTAAAAGCACATTGATACGTGCCAAACACAAATTGCTTATCAAAAACACTTTTCAAATAAATTTGCCAAATACAAATGTTTTTTTGAAAAGCATTTTTCTGAAAAACTATTTTTAAAAAACACTTCTAAAAATAAGCAATTTTTAGCAGTAATGTCAAATATGCTCTTAATGACGGAAACCTGAATGATTAAGACTCCATTAAGTGCAAAAAAGGCCTTAATTACGACTTTCCATTTTATTTTATTTTTTTACCCCTCCTTAGAAACTCTCACTTTTTTTGCTCCATTGTAAAATCAATTGTTTTGTTTAAAATTAATTATCTCTAATTATGTTTGTTATTTTAAAAAGTCAAAATATTTTTTAAACACCTCAAATCCTCAATAGAATAAATATTTAATGAGAAAAAAAATTATATATCAAGACTCAAACGAGGATAAAATAGTCAAAAAGAATCTCTTAATTAATGTTCCCTCCATTCATTTTTACTTGTTTAGTACTCCCTCGAGTTAAAATTAATTAAATTGTTGAAATATTTTTTATTATTCAAATTAATTTAATTGTTCAATTTTCAAGGCCACTTGTAGAATGTTTTTCTAATTTTACACTTTATTAGTTAGTATTAATTAATGTTTAGTTATTTTGATCATAAATTTGATAATAATTAATAAGGGTAAAAATGANGGACAAGTAAATAGGGACGGAGGGAGTAATTAATAAGGGTAAAAATGAAAAGTT
>NW_026032555.1:0-873 GCF_019186545.1 Solanum stenotomum
GAATGGAATCGGAAGGGAAGAGGTGAGGCTACTTGGACTTCATAGCTGCTTCTGCTTCCCAAGTAGCTCCCTCTACGGACTGACTCCTCCACAAAACATTGACTGAAGCGATTTCTTTGTTTCTCACCCTTCTAACCTGACGATCGAGAATCTCAACTGGTACATTCTTATATGATAGGCTATCTTTCACAGCCACACTATCTAATGGTACAATGGATGCTGGATCACCCACACACTTCTTCAAAAGAGAAATGTGAAAGACTGGATGTACTGCTGCTAAGTCTGCTGGCAACTCTAACTCATAAGCCTATTTACCAATCCTCTTCAAGATCCAGTAAGGGCCTTCATATTTGGGTCTGAGCTTCCCTTGTTTGTCAAATCTCATCACCCCTTTCATAGGTGACACTTTCAGGAAAACCCAATCATCAAATTGGAACTCTAGTTCCCTTCTTCTCACATCTGCATAAGACTTTTGGTGACTCTGAGCTGTCTTAAGTCTCTCTCTAATGAGTTGCACTTTCTCCATAGCATCAAGGACCGAATCTGGTCCTATCATCGCTGCTTCACCTACTTCAAACCAACCAACTGGAGATCTACATATACGCCCATACAATGGCTCATAAGGGGCCATCTGAATGCTGGATTGGTAAATATTGTTGTAGGCGAAATCAATCAGAGGAAGGTGATCATCCCAACTACCCTTGAAGTCGATCACACAAGCTCTCAACATGTCTTGTAATGTCTAAAGAGTACATTCTGCCTGACCATTCGTCTGTGGATTTATTTTCAAAGCCAAAGCCCAAGAGAAATCCAACCTTCTCCAAAAGCTTGCCAGTAGTCGTTTCCACAATATGAAAAACTACCATGATAAAC
>NW_026032556.1:0-234 GCF_019186545.1 Solanum stenotomum
TTATTCTACACTTTCCATAATAAACGTAATCAACAAGAGATTAACAAAGTAAGCTTTTAACCACCACCAATAGAAAGAGAAAAGAAAGCTACTGCAAGTTCTCAACACCAAATTTGATACATTCACCCTTTGGTGCAAAAATTGACACCTTAACAAAACCCGATCTATAACCAAGATTGCGACAAACTACAAACTAATATGCGTTATTATGTAAAATTTATTAAGACAAGATGC
>NW_026032557.1:0-261 GCF_019186545.1 Solanum stenotomum
GGGCAACAACCTTCTCCAGAAACGTCTCTATTTACAAGGGAACAATTGGAAATTCTGCACAAACTCGTTCAATCTCCACAATTTCGTGCAAATGCACCAAAATCTTCTAATCCTTCTTGTTCTTTTGCTGAAATTGTATCATCTGTATCGTCTGCTTTTCTTAGTGTCAATTCCAACCAAATAGATTCTTGGATCATAGATTCAAGAGCTAGTGACCTCATGACTGGGAGTTTCCGTTTTTTCTCTACTTACACTCCTTGT
>NW_026032558.1:0-259 GCF_019186545.1 Solanum stenotomum
TTTTTTTTGAATCCGCGTCTTTTTTCGAAATCTACGTAACCAAACTGCCTAAAGGCGGTTTGGGCGTGCCGATTTGCCCAGAAACGCGTTTTACTGATTCTTACGCGCGAGCGGAAATATGATGAAAAAAATAAAAGGAAATTCAGACAAGGGCGATGGGTTCCTCATATAGATCTCAAAAAAATACGAGGTTTCAAAAAAAAGATTGCGTCAAACGGACGTTCGAGCCTAAAGTTACGGTCGTTTGAAATTCAGCATC
>NW_026032559.1:0-221 GCF_019186545.1 Solanum stenotomum
AAGCACGGAAAAAAGAAGAAGAAAATAACAGATATTTATTTGGAGATACAATTTAAATGGAATGAGTTAGCAGAGATAGACTCCGTGCAGATCAAAGTTTAGGTTTCTTTAATTCAATTTTTAAACATATTGAGTGGAAAAAAATGGTTAGAAGCATAGGCATCTGAAAATTGCAAAAATGTAAGTCCAATAAAATTGTGCTAATTTCCTTAATTTAGGAA
>NW_026032560.1:0-324 GCF_019186545.1 Solanum stenotomum
CTTGAACTTGAAATTAGAACTTGAACTTAAAATTTGAAGTTGAACTTGGACTTGAACTTGAAATTAGAACTTGAACTTGGAACTAATTAGCTTGAATATATAACTAATTAATTTTAGAAATTAGATATGAACTTGAATTGAAAACTTGAACTTATTAAAACTTGAATATATATATATATAACTAATATTCTTGGATTTGAAGTTTATATATAACTAATTTTAGAACTTTTCGTGTTAGGCAACTGAGGAAGCTCAACATCTAAAAAAGTTGATATAAGACTATATTGCTTCTTTCAGCAAAGTAGGAGATAAGGTTGGTGCTTC
>NW_026032561.1:0-500 GCF_019186545.1 Solanum stenotomum
TATAATCTGTTTGGGTTGAAAGAGCCTCATTTTTCCGGAAATTGGTGAACTAGGGGCTGCTACTTTTAATTGTTGTGGCTGATTTGCAGTGTTTTAAGCATCTGTTTGTGCTATAATTTTGGGGTATTAGTTTAGTAAGGTATTTGGGACGTTTCCACGGATTCGATTTTGAGATTCTAAATGTGGGCCCCACAATCCCGTTTTAGACCCGATTTTGGGTCCGTCTCCGAAAAATATAATTTTAGTGTCAATATATTCGTAATGACGAGGTGATTAACCTTTTGTTAGTGGGGAAGCAT
The DNA here is from genome assembly GCF_019186545.1 of Solanum stenotomum. Lineage (NCBI taxonomy): Eukaryota > Viridiplantae > Streptophyta > Magnoliopsida > Solanales > Solanaceae > Solanum > Solanum stenotomum. Next base: position 300 of record NW_026032561.1, read on the forward strand.
TTGGAGACCGTTCGAAGAGGAAAAGATCCAGTACCGTAAGTTAGAGCACGCGTGGTCGGCTTTCAGGTAGGCTATGGTTTTCTCTCGTGAGATTGAGCATGTTTAGGCATTTGTTTATTGATTTGCTTGAGTATGGAGGGGTTCGGGTGTCGAGGATGCTAAATTTCTATAATTCTGCCTTAGACCTTATTTCGGGAAAGT
>NW_026032562.1:0-390 GCF_019186545.1 Solanum stenotomum
ACTTATTATGATTGTATTAGTGTTTAAACGATGATTTATGACGAAAATACTCCATGAACCCATGATTTCTCTCTAATCCTAGTTTATGCCTTTATGAAGTGGGTTGCTAGATAATGAATGTATATGAATCAAACTTGTTTAAAGGTCTTTAGATTGTTGAAGTATGTCATTACCCATGCTTAATTATGATGAATTGTTGGTATATGGATGAATTGAGGATTTTGGCTTTGGAGGATGGTAAGTTGGCTTAATCTCATATTATGGATAAAATTGTTCTTGCTTGGTTTGATCCACTTATGGTGGAGGTGTTTAATTATGGAATGTATTGTGACCATGGCCTTGAAGGCATAGTATGAGAAATCGAAGTGTTATCATGACATTGTATGAATG
>NW_026032563.1:0-719 GCF_019186545.1 Solanum stenotomum
CGGGCATAACATTCAATTGACGTGAAGTTGAAATTGACGATGATGATTTTGCCGGTAGAGAGAGTGATGATTAGAGCTTTTTCAGATGAAGAACTTCATTTCTAAGATTAGGAGTTGTTGAAGAATGACGACCGTAACACTGTTTTTTCTTTTTCTTTTTCGTCAACATTTTATCAGTAGTTATTTACCCTCGGTTTTGAAAAACAAATCAGAGCTTCGTTTTGTCCTTACTTCTCATTGCTACTTTCTTATTCAATTTTATCTTTGTTTTCTATTTTAGGATTTCAATAAAGAGGAGCACCAAATTCTACCAACGATTCTTTAATGGAGTGCTCAACAGTTGCTGATGTCCTCTGCCTCATCGCAGTTCAGTTCGATATTCAAGTGGTGAGGTAACTTATGGATGATGCAGAATCCTTCTCACGGTACAATTGTTTCTAATCTAGAAGTTAGTTTTTGTTATCATTCTCAGCTTACACCTTCTATGTATCAAATGTAGGAAATGGAATGTTCCAGATTAGGCCAATCGTATAAGAGACTGATATATGATCATACTGAAAGAAAAATAAGGGAAATGTGGAATGTAGTTGGTGTTTTTTCTTGTGAGTTCAAATTACCCTTCAACTAGATTTAGGAAGTGGATACATCCATTTTTTGTCATCACTTTTTGATGACTTCTATGTTTTAGACGTTATTAAACTCACCGTCGTTTTAGAATC
>NW_026032564.1:0-525 GCF_019186545.1 Solanum stenotomum
CTTTCTACCGATAATAATCTTGATTGAAAGGCTCACCATTCATTGGTTTGAGCTTGTATATTTCTCTTCAATTACTATGCAAGTTATTGCACAATGATCATCTACTAGCCATCTTAAGGAAGACATAGATTGATCAAATTTCTATATAACCTTTGCAAAACACTACTCTCATTCGACAATAACTTCTTAATACGTATGCAAATGTGAAAAGGTGGCAACTATAATTTCTTAAAATAAAAATTTAAAATTGGAAATAGTTTTTAAAAACAAACTTTAATTTTTCTTTTGGGGGGGGGGGGGNGGGGGGTGAAAATATAAAATTTTAAAATTGAAAATATTTTTAAAAACAAACATTAATTTTTTTTTGGGGGGGTGGGGGGTGGGGTAGGGGTTGGCAGGAGGGGGAGTCGGGGTTAGGGTGGGGTAAAAAAATAAAAAAATTGAAGTTGAAAAATATTTTTTTAAAATAAGCTTTAAATTTATTTTTTCAACAAAAGAAAATAATTTTTTCAACATTAAAATTGT
>NW_026032565.1:0-317 GCF_019186545.1 Solanum stenotomum
GTTCTAATTTCAAATTCAAGTTCTAAGTTGAAGTTGAAGTTCTATGTTCATGTTCAAGTTCAAGTGCAAGTTCTAAGTTCAAGTTCAAGTTCAAGTTCTAAGTTCAAATTCTAATTTCTAGTTCAAATTCTAAGTTCAAGTTCAAGTTCAAGTTCTAAGTTCTAAGTTCAGTTCAAGTTTTAATTTCAATTTCAAGTTCAAGTTCAAGTTCTAAGTTCTAAGTTCAAGTTCAAGTTCAAGTGCAAGTTCTAAGTTCAAGTTCAAGTTCTAAGTTCAAATTCTAATTTCTAGTTCAAATTCTAAGTTTAACTTCAAAT
>NW_026032566.1:0-585 GCF_019186545.1 Solanum stenotomum
GCTGGACCACGGACTCTAACCGGGAACTATAGCCGATAGAAAAGCAGGGCATTATGGATACAAGGTCATAAGCTGAGTTACCGTCTAGCTAAGGCTCAGACTATCAGACTCAAGTCTGCTATATCAGTCTACAAGGAGCTGACCGTCCGAAACGACGTCGAAAAAAGTTCTACTGCCCAACGACATCCGAAATCTCGCAAGTCTATGGCAACACTAGTCTAAGCCTAGACTAAGGCCAAACATACTTCAAATCAATATTATCATATACACCACAAGATATGGATATTCAATAATATCAAGAGACATGCTGTCATAATCCAACACTTTCCCGAAATAAGGTCTAAGGCAGGAATTATAGAAATTTAGCATGCTCGACACCCGAACTGCTCCATACTCAAGCAAATCAATAAATAAATGCCTAAACATGCTCAATCTCACGAGAGAAAGCCATAGCCTACCTGAAAGCCGATCACGCGTGCTCCCACTCACGGTACCGGATCTTTTCCCCTCCGAACGGTCTCCAAATGCTTCCCACTAACAAAAGGTTAATCACCTCGACATTACGAATATATTGACACTAAAATT
>NW_026032567.1:0-490 GCF_019186545.1 Solanum stenotomum
AAAAAGTTTAAATTTCACAATTCACACTAGGGGTGTGCAAAAACCGAACCGACCGATAAACCGAACCGAAAAAAGTGTTATTGGTTTATTGTTATTGGGTTATTGGGATAACGGTTATTTAATGGTTTTACAAAAAAAAATTATTGGGTTATCGGTTCGTTATTGGTTTTTTAATATTGGGTTATTGGGTTAACCGATAACCCATTAAGAATATAATAATTTACTATTTTAATTTTAGTTATACATATATATAATATATTAAAAAAATATTAATATAATTAGTAGTATATTAGATTAACACTACTTAACAATTAACTCTCCTCTCTACTTCTAGTTATTTAACCTTTAGGTTTTACTTTTTAGTATTACTTATTTACTTTAGTTAGTTTATAATTGACTAATATTAGCTTTTGCACGATTGTAAATATCTGCAATTTGATTAACTTAGGAATTCAAATTGTGTGTGTGTGTTTTTTTTTTTTTAAATAAC
>NW_026032568.1:0-326 GCF_019186545.1 Solanum stenotomum
TCCTCAGTAGTGCTCGAACCCAAGAAACTTGGAGGATACATTCCCAAGAACTCACGAATCCTAGAAGTGTTAGCTCCTTCCTGTCGAGCTCCCCTTTGCTGACCAATCTGATTAGCTACAGCTTGACTCAACATTCTAATTGCCTCTCTGAACTCGGCATTAGAAACTTCCCCTTGATCTTGCACTCCAGGTGCATCAGGTAACTCTTGCTCATCAACATAACGTCTAGGAATACGCCCTCTGCCAACTCTTCGTGGAGGCATGACTATCTGAAACACGCGCAAGCACGAATTAGAAAAAACTTTTTAGAGATCAACTCTAACGCA
>NW_026032569.1:0-819 GCF_019186545.1 Solanum stenotomum
TGAAACCTCGTATTTTTTCGAGATCTATTTTAGGAACCCATCGCCTTTGTCTGAATTTCCTTTTATTTTTTTCATCATATTTCCGCTCGCGCGTAAGAATCAGTAAAACGCGTTTTTGGGAAAATGGCACGCACAAGCCGCCTATAGGCAGTTTGGTTGCGTAGATATCGAAAAAATACGTGGATTCAAAAAAAAAATCGCCTGAAACGGACACCCGAGGCCCGAGTTATGGCCGTTTGAAGTTTCCTAAATTCAGAGCCACCTTCCACCTTTAAGGTGCTGAATTTCAGATGGCCGTAACTTTCGGCTCGAACGTCCGTTTGACTCAATCTTTTTCTTGAAACCTCGTATTTTTTTGAGATCTATATGAAGAACCCATCGCCTTTGTCTGAATTTCCTTTTATTTTTTTCATCATATTTCGACTAGCGTAAGAATCAGTAAAAAGGGTTTTTGGGAAAATCGGCATGCGCAAACCGCCTTTAGGCAGTTTGGTTGCGTAGATCTCGAAAAAATATGCGGATTTCAATAAAAATCGCATGAAACAGACACCCGAGGCCTGAGTTATGGCCGTTTGAAGTTTCCTAAATTCAGAGCCACCTTCCACCTTTAAGGTGCTGAATTTCAGATGGCATTATCTGTCAGCTGGAACGTCCGTTTGACGCAATCTTTTTTTTGAAACTTAGTATTTTTTCCAGATCTATATGAAGAACCCATCGCCTTTGTCTGAATTTCCTTTTATTTTTTTCATCATATTTCGACGCGCGTAAGAATCAGTTAAAGGCATTTTTGATAAAATCGGCACGCGCAAGCCGCCTTTA
>NW_026032570.1:0-1417 GCF_019186545.1 Solanum stenotomum
AGAGGTCCCTTCAAGATGAATTTTAAAATCTCCAATTTCTAGGTTTTCAATCCAAAAACGTGGCTCTTCTTTCTAAAGTGAAATTGATGTTATAAACTGAATTTGATTGACGTTATATGAAATATTATGAATGAATGTATGTTGTATTTGTGGTTTCTTGAAGAATTCCCCATGAGACCCATGTTTCTCCTTCTTTTCCTAATTCTAACACTAGTTTGTGTTAGATATTGAGTGAAGGCTATGAATCGAATGTGATGTTATGTAATTCATCTTTGTATGGTGATTCTACCCTAGGTTATGTATAATTTCTATGAAATTAGGGTTGATTCTTTGAATGAAGCCTTGAAGGCTATGAAGGGAATATGTCAATTGCTTATATTGGTGTTGATTATGTATTACTTCATGAATTACCTTGTATTATGTATTGGTTATGAACTGATTGGTGATTGTAGTATGAATGTCCTATGAAGGGCAATAAGGTGCAAAGGTTGGTTCTTCTTTGAACTCAAGTATGAAAGGTGAACTACTTAGATCGTAATGATGCTATACTTAATGTGTTGTTGTGGTGTTGATGACCTAGTTTCCTCATCCTTAACCCTCTACACTTGAATTAGCTATGAAATATGTATGTATGTTATGGTATGATTGCTATATGATTGAAATATAGTTCTCATGATTATAGTGTAATGTAAAGTTAGAGGGTTACTCACTTACTTAGTGTTTCTAAAGTGAAAGGATTGTTACTGACTTATGAATACTGTAACACCCCGGAAATTCTATGACTTAAGTTAGAGCCTCACCTTATGAATAATGACTTAAAATATAGTCAAAATGATGTTTATAAACCTAAACTAATGTAATTGACTTGGTTTGGAGGAGTAAAAGTCTTAACGTCAAGAAAATGACCACGACGTCCGGAAACTAGAGAAGAATGTGTTCTAGTGTGTCCTTAGGTTTTGGGCAGGTTTGGGAGTGTCGTATAATGGTAAAATCTTGTAAAAAGGTTTAAATTAGGTAAGTTATGTTCATAGGGTAAAAAATGTCTGGATACGACCCCCCAAGGACCCCTTAGGGGTCCTTGAGGGGGACCCAAACATGGACCAAAAGCTGGCAAAATTGCAGCAAACGACGAGACCAAGACTCACGGCCCGTAGACTGGTCGACGGACCGTATGTCATGGCCGTGAGCCTATACTTAGTTGTGGGAGACTTGACCCCCTAAAAGGGAGCCTAGTACCAAACGACGGATGACCAGCACAGTCCGTAACTCCACCTACGGTCCGTAGGTGGAGGGTCGTTAGTCCTGGCAGTTGTTAAGTGTTTAGTTTNGGTCTTAGTTTTAGTTAGTTATTTAATTAAGGGTTAAGATTGGTGGTTAGTTAACTAATTTCCATTCTAAACCTAACTATAAGACCCTA
>NW_026032571.1:0-654 GCF_019186545.1 Solanum stenotomum
TGAGATTCGCCGGCCGCATCTGTGTTCCAAGAGTTGGGGATTTGATACAGTTGATACTTTCTGAGGGCCATGAGTAAAGATACTCTATCCATCAGGGCATAGCGAAGATGTATCGTGATTTGAGGCAGCATTACTGGTGGAGTGGCATGAGGAGAGATATTGCTGACTTTGTTTCCCGTTGCTTGTGCTGCCAGCAGGTAAAGGCCGAGCATTTGAGGCCTGGTGGTGTATTTTAGAGATTACCCATTCCGGAGTGGAAGTGGGAGCGTATAACTATGTACTTTATTGTGGGGTTGCCTCGGACTCCTAGAGGTGTTGACAGCATTTGGGTCATCGTTGATCGATTGACCAAGTCAGCACATTTCCTTCCTGTTCAGTGTTCATTTAGCGCCGAGAAGTTGGCTCGTATCTACATTCGGGAGGTGGTTCGACTTCATGGGGTTCCAGTTTCTATTATATCAGATTGGGGTTCTCAGTTCACGTCCAGCTTTTGGAGGACCTTTCAGGATGAGTTGGGCACTCGGGTTGACCTTAGCACAGCTTTCCACCCGCAGACGGATGGCCAGTCGGAGCGTATTATTCAGGTCCTTGAGGATATGTTGTGGGCCTGTGTTATGGATTTTGGTGGTCAGTGGGACCAGTTCTTACCTTTGG
>NW_026032572.1:0-604 GCF_019186545.1 Solanum stenotomum
TCTTAATAACTATTACGTGTTAAAGAAATTTCAAGGTTAAGACAATATTTTTTAAAATTCTCATCATCTAGTGATCTCAATATTTTACCATTAAATGAGAAATCAAAAATATTTTCATATGCTTCAATTGGTCCAAAACTATTTTGAAGTGAAAAAATAGTTTGATCTACTCTACATATATAAAGCAATCAACTCTAAAAGATTCTTCAAGGGACTTTATGATTTCGCTATCCATATTTTCATCAAATTGTTTCTTACGAAATTCAGGTTTATTTTCATCTCATATGCAATTTTCTTGGTAGAAATGATAACACTCATAGTACATATAATTTATTTATTTTAAAAATAACATATATAAGTAATTGTTTTTTTTAAAATGGGCCCCCCAAAATATATGGGGCCCCAAGCGATGGCTTTAGTGGCTTAGGGGTTAAGACGGCCATGGAGAGGACAAAGAGAGAGCGGAAGCATAGATGCAGCAACAGTAGTAGTCAGTGGCGGAGCCAGGAATTTCACAAAGTGTGTCCAGAAATAGCTCATTCCTAGGAGGTGAAAGCACTGGGCTACAATAACTTGTTGTGTTAAGGGTGTCCAAATTATGTTA
>NW_026032573.1:0-570 GCF_019186545.1 Solanum stenotomum
ACCGTGTCTGTTCCTTGTCTTAAGGTCGTAATTTCTGTCCAGAGATTGTAGATTCTGGTTAAATTTGGGAGACATCAAATAGTTGAGCTATTAATACTATACCATTCCATATGGTTTGATTTTTACATTCAGTTTAGGTTTTCTGCGACACGGTAAATCGATAACCATAATTTATTTGACTTCAACATAAAAAAAAGAAAAAAAAAGGCTTATATTGAATAAACATAAGGAATATCCCACGAGTGTTTAATCACTTATTTTCGACTCTACAGTACAAGTACTTATTTTATCTTCATTATATATTTGAAGTATTATGATGCTCCCTCTTTTGTTGAATAGATGAGCTAGAGAAAGCATAAGGTAATTCGATTAGCTCTACCTATAAATCTATAGTCATTACATGTTGAATTTCTTTGCTCAATGGGATGAAACATCTCGTTATTTTGTGTTGTAAATTGAAGTTGTGGTGTTTAAATGTGCAACAAATGTTTTGCTGAAACTGATTGAAATTGGAAGTAAATGTTTTTGTTTCTCTTCTGTAGACATGCATATTTCAATGAGCACACATGA
>NW_026032574.1:0-617 GCF_019186545.1 Solanum stenotomum
CACATCTGCATAAGACTTCTACGATGAAATTCAACATTTTTTTCGTTCGGGTTTGATTGTGTCGTAGCTCTATAATTCGGGTGTTGTTTATCGTTGGATGAACTGCTGATATCGATCCCAAAAAAAATATTTTTGAGTCTCTCTCTGTAGGCGTGCAAAACAACAGAGCCACTGCTCTTCGGGGTGATGAGGTGGACAATTCCTTACTCCAGCTTCAAAGGAGCATCTTTGCATGAATCAATACTAACTCCTCAGTCAGCTGACCTTCTATTTCGGAGATTAGAGCAGAAGGCGACTCTGGGCAGTCTTAAGTCTATCTCTAATGAGTTGCACTTTCTCCATAGCATCAAGGACCGAATCTGGTCCTATCAAGGTTGCTTCACCTACTTCAAACCAACCAACTGGAGATCTACATCTACGCCCATACAATGCCTCATAAGGGGCCATCTGAATGCTGGAATGGTAACTATTGTTGTAGGCGAACTCAATAAGAGGAAGGTAATCATCCCAACTACCCTTGAAGTCGATCACACAAGCTCTCAGCATGTCCTCTAAGATCTGAATGGTACGCTCTGCCTGACCATCTGTTTGCGGATGAAATGCTGTGCTAAGATTAA
>NW_026032575.1:0-233 GCF_019186545.1 Solanum stenotomum
TTTTAAGAATGTAGAAACTAATTTGAGCAACAAAGGTTAGGTGAAAATACAAAGAAAGCATCGGGGGTATTAGATACATACTGAAGAAGCCAAGTCATCAGCCTTCAGCGTTTTCGCAAGGCCAAAATCCCCTGGAGGAAAAAAGTAAAAGGGAAAAAAAATATGTAGGCCTACATCAGAAAAATTGACTGTATCCATCTTCACTTCAATAAAAGAACAAAAGCATTGGTAGT
>NW_026032575.1:1171-1648 GCF_019186545.1 Solanum stenotomum
ATTGTTATAGAGTGATTAATAATTTAAAATCTTGTTGTAGAATAGTTTTTATAAAAATTTGAGTTTTGAATTTTAAGAGCATTTTGTCCTTTCTAACATGAGATTGTTTAGTTCGAATTTAGATCAATTATTCGAGCTACAAACTGATTAATGAACACTGAATAAAATATATTTTCTTAAAATATTTTTAAATAGTTTTATATATATATCACTAATATACATATTATTATTCTACATTATATCTCATATGTAAAATGAAAAATAATTTTTGCTAACTTAATGTGAATATTAATAAGGTACATAAAAAAAAACTTAAAGTTTAAAACGTATACTATTTTAAATCGATATTCTAATAAATTTTTTTAACGTATTTTTTAATTGAAAACAATTTTTCTATTTCTAGAAGGTGGGAATATGATCTGAGTTAGTGGCGTAGTCAAAAGTTTGATGAAATGTATACAATTTTTCTTGTCAATT
>NW_026032576.1:0-307 GCF_019186545.1 Solanum stenotomum
AAAAATTGGACGAATCCGCTCTTAAAATCTGGAAATTTCCACCTCTGCCACGTGTCATCACGTGGCTCTGCCACGTCACCGCCGCGTCAAAATTTTACAACCCTTCAAACTTAAATTTTGATGTTTCGGACTCGTTCGAAGTCGGAAAAATACAAACCTTATATGGAATCTGATTGGAAACGATATTTCGGACTCAACGGTGAAGGCGAAATTTCCATTTGGAGCTCGCTTCGACGAAAAGTGGGTCCCACACCCAGTATCATTTGAACCAGATTCCAAAATTGCTATCTAAAGCCTCGGGAAGTGA
>NW_026032577.1:0-1650 GCF_019186545.1 Solanum stenotomum
GTGCCATCTAAAGAAACTTGGGAAGTTCTTATTGAGATTTTAGAGAGAAAAATATCTTCTCCATTTGTTGAGCCAGGCAAGGTTGGAAGAAGGTCCTCAAAAAGACATAAAGGAATCGGGGAATCATTTTCAACGAAGAAAAATAAATGTTCTTTATGCAAAAGAATTGGTCACAAGAGAACTACATGCTCCGAGCGAAATGTTGCATAAAAATACATTTGTTCTTCTTGTTTTTTGTGAACATATTTGATCTTATCTTTTTTGGTACTAAATATTGTTTTTGTTGTTATTATTTGTGAACAAATTTGATCTTATCTATTTTGGTACTAATTGTTGTTATTTTGATTGTAAGAGCATATTTTATTTTATTGTTATTCTTATTATTACTTTATTACTTGTTGTAGAGAATTTTAGCAATTGCTATATAAAGTACAACAACTTTCTTACTTTTCCGTAGAAAAGTTCAGCAACTACTATAAAAAGTACAATAATTTTCATGCTTGTTGAAGAAGTTTAAACAATTGTTGTAAAACAATATAACAACTCGTTTAATTGTTGTAGAGAATTGTAGCAATTGCTTTGAAAAGTACAACAATTTACTTATTTGTTATAGCATATTCAAATAACTATCTCATTATACAAGATCACTATCTAATATAAATTTTATTTTAAAATTAAATCAACACTACTTTATTTATCATTAAATATGAGTGTTACAACCAATAAACAATCAATTAGCCAATTAATTTGCTTACTTGTTAAAGAAAGTTTTAGCAATTGTTATATAAAGTACAACAACTTTCTTACTTGCTGTAGAAAAGTTCAACAATTGCTATGAAAAGTACAATAATTTTCGTGCTTATTGTAGAAATTTAAGCAATTGTTGTAAAACAATACAACAACTCGTTTAATTGCTATAGAGAATTGTAGCAATTGTTATGAAAAGTACAACAATTTACTTATTTGTTATAGCATATTCAAATAAAATTACTACCTATTCTAGATTTTCTTTTAAAATTAGTCAAAATTATCCTATTTATCATGTAATATGATTAATATAACTAATTAACAATCAATTTATCAATTTAAGTTGATTACATGTGAAATTTCTTAATTGATCGTCTGGTATCTCAGATAACTATCTTATTATACAAGATCACTATCTAATATAAATTTTATTTTTAAATTTAATCAACACTACTCTATTTATCATTAAATAAGAGTGTTACAACCAATAAACAATCAATTACTCATTATAAATCGATAACATGTGAAATTGTAATGGAATTGATCGTCTGGTCTCTCAAATAACTATCTCATTATACAAGATCATTATCTAATATAAATTTTATTTTTAAATTAAATCAACACTACTTTATTTATCATTAAATATGAGTGTTACAACCAATAAAAAATCAATTAGCCAATTAATTTGCTTACCTGTTAAAGAAAATTTTAGCAATTGTTATATAAAGTACAACAATTTTCTTACTTGCGGTAGAAAAGTTCAGCAATTGCTATGAAAAATACAATAATTTCGTGCTTGTTGTAGAAATTTAAGCAATTGTTGAACAACTCGTTTAATTGCTGTAGAGAATTGTAGCAATTGCTATGAAAAGTATAACAATTTGCTTAATTGCTGTAGAGAAT
>NW_026032578.1:0-20075 GCF_019186545.1 Solanum stenotomum
GTAGTCATATCCTTAAAACCATACGGCATAGATTAGGAGAAAGACATAAAGAGTTATACTATATGGCTCGACTTAGAGAAGTGAAGAAGTGAAGTTTCCTAAATATCCAGTAGCCTCTCATTCATAAATGTTGTGTGCTTCACAATTATGAACAAGACTCTACTAGATGTGGTTTGAGACATCCTAGAACCATTCTAGACCTTGTGCTCTGATACCATGTTTTTCATGACCCAGGGGTACTACCTACAAGTTACACGGTGTATAAGACATCGAAAAGCCTCATACAAGCCTCTTATCATATCATCTCATAAGATAACAGAAAATGGTGCGAAAATTTTAAATATTTTTCCAATACAATCAAAGTCTCATAAAACAAAGCGAAAGTCTTACGCATGTCTCAAACTATCTAATACTTAAAAAGAGTCAGGGATAAAGCCATTACAAAAGTCTAAAAAAAGAAGAAAGACATAAAGGAAAGGTGGTCAAATCCTCGATGCTGTGAGGACTCACCAAATCTTCACTTGCTTGCTCTACTAAGATCCTAGCCACGGGAATGGAAGTCAAGATAGTTGGACCCTACATTAGATAATAATGTAGGCAACAGTACGCATTAGTACAAAAATATACTAAATATGATGGCTAGCATAAATCGATAACATAAGCAAATGATAAACTATAAGCATAAGAGATAACATCATAGTCATAGGCATAATCAATGCATCTAGATCACTATACGTCATAAGCATGGTTAATACACTAAAATCATCATGGCATAAACTAATATTTTATTAGTAACCTTAAGGCAAACTTGTGCAATGCATGGATAAGACCGCATAAATCTCATCCATGCTAAGTAAACCCCCCTCGGTCATCAATCATATTTAACATCTTTTATTCTCATTCTTAACTTGATTCTCGTAGACAAGGGAAATCACCTCTAGTCATACATGTATTGGAAGGGCCATTCAAGCTACAATCATAACTAATCGTTCTTATATTTCATAGTTCATATTATTCTTACTTTACTCTCAAGACATGGGAACTCACCTCTCTATGTCTATTATAAAGGCTAATGGGCATTCACCTCTTGCCTTACATTTATAGTCATAGATATTCGCGTCCATGACCATTTTAGGAAATCGTAGGTATTCACCTACATGCCCCATCATGATATGATATAGCCTCCATGTCCAACATTATATGATATAGGTATTCGCCTCCACATAAAATACATGAGGATCTTAGGTATTCACCTCCATGATCATGAATAAAAGCCAATGGGTAATCACCTCTTGCCTTGCTTTAGAAGTTATATACTAAGGGTAGTCTCCTCACACTCCTCATCACATGACATGGATAATCACCTCATGTTTATTATATTTTACTTACTAACTTAGGAATATGGAAACTCACCTCACATCCTACTCATATGAAGGTATTGGGGAGTCACCTCTAACCTCATGTCATTTTATAGTCCTTTGACTTAGATTCATCTTACGTGAGCAATTCTTTCAACCTAGAATCATTCTATGTGAGAACACCTTTCACATCATGTTAAATATGTTTTCATGAGAATATCTTTTCAATCAACACAACAACCGTGCTTCTTGGGCGTGGTTTGGTTCTGTGGGTTGGCAAGGCAGGCTTGAATCAACAGACCCCTACCATCAGGCATGGACCCATCCACGGGTCGTGGGTCCAGCTGTGGTTACTGGCTTAGGCAGTTTTCTTGGGCAGTTTACTAGGGTACTCATCCACGAGGCTTCCCACGGAGCGTGGATGGCCCTCGTGGGTGACACCTTGGTGATCTAACATGCCAAACCCTCTAAATAATGCTAAACTTCCATCGTAGGGTGTTACAATCATACTTGTTAAACTGTAATTTTACGGTCTCACAAACAAATATCATATAACCAAAACTTTTTGTTGGCTCCTTCTTTTTGAGATATTTGTTGATGGTTTTATTTATTGTTCTTGTAAATTATGAACCTTATAAACTGCACTCTAAAGAATATTTTTCTACAATTTTAAAATCTTATTATTTTTTTATTGGATTTATCTAAAATATGTAGATGTTAGATAGTGGTTGAGTGTGTCGTCAACACCAACATTTATATTTGCACAACATTTAAAAATAGCAGGAAAAAAATCTAAACAACACCCTATAAAGTGATATTTATTTAAATCATCATCATAAAATTATACATTTATTTTCTATGCACCCTTTTATTTGTTGATATTATCTAGAAGCATAACTGATTCAAAAGTGTCAATTACAGTTAGCAAGAAGGGTCCTCATAGAAATATACATCTTCTCTTTATTTTTTACTTTTTTCCATTAATTGAAGGTTTTATGGCATGTTGCCTATCTTGAATAATTTCCTATTTGTCCCTTTTTCAAACTTAATAACATTATGAAAAAACTGATTAAACTTGCAAGGTCATATTGATGTGCCTTCACCAGTCTCTTTCATGTTTACATAGGATTATACTACTATGCAAAGTTAGACATCGATGACCCTACATAATAACCCTACTTCACAAGGTCATGATCCTCAACTGCCTACGCAGGTTGGTGATCACCAGAGGCTCATCATTGAATCTAAGGGGTTTGGGTATGATTTATATATTTTTACATCTTATAATAATGCTAGTTTTCTAATTTTTGAACTGGACCTCCGAATATTTTAATTATTATATTTTAGGTTTAATCCACGCCAAGAGATTTTTAAGATCCTTACATATGCTATTGGAAAGTTTTTTAATGATGCATACTTGACACTGGGTGAGAATCCACAAACAGTTAGGCAACAATTTTTTAATGAGTTTAAGGTAATTATGAATTTATTATTTAAATTTAATCGATATATACTATTATTCATTTCTAATGTGATATTTTTTAAAAATAAATTTAGGATAAGTATGTATGGCTTCCCATGCATGACAAGCAGATCGCAATTACTTTTGAGAAAAGGGCGAATCATAGAATATCAGACTCCTTTTATAATGGTCGCAAAAAAGGTTGAATTCCCAAGTGGTGTAAACCAAATATTTGGGGAGATCTTTGCCGAGAGTGGAGTAACCATAAGTTAATTAAGAAGAGGAGCGAATAGAGATTTAGTTAATCTTTATGCTCGCCTTTGTTGTTTTTCTATTATTACATATACAAGCTCAAGTACTACACTAGTTCCTTTTTGTTCTAGTTTGAGACACGTAGTACTTCAAATGTAGGTGAACAAAATTTTCTATTTATGTTTGGTATCTAATAAGATGAATATTGGTTCTCATGGCATGGGTAGTTGCTTGCTGAGTGTCAACTACGATGAATGATGTGAAAACTTTAATTTACTCTCTATTTCATGATAAGGAATCAGTTTCAATATTCCTTACATACTTATTCATAAAGGTTTAAAATAAACCCCCTAATATCACCATCCATGATCCAAATGATTAATAATTATATTGAACAACATTAAACATCAAATAAAATTAATCCATCTACATAAAAAGAAGTGGACGATGTCAAAATTGAAGCAATAATTATGTCTCAAGGTTTTTCCCTCTGAATTAAGCATTAAATTTTGAAATCAGGTATCACATTTCATTTATATAGTATTAATGAAAAAATAATATTCTCATATTTACAAGACTAGATTAAATAATGAAGACAAAGGGAAAATCATCCTGGAAGCTCACATTGGAAGGTGACTTCAGTGTGCTACAGTTCAAACTCCTTGACTAGCCCTTTAATATAAGACAATTAAACTATATTACCTTATTTAATATGAACTCATTAAAATTAATAAACTTTTATTATAGTCAAATTCAAAACTCAAAAGAAGGCCAAGTTCATGTGCTCTGAAGCGTGTTAAAAGTGTTTTCAAGAGTTGAAGGATAGACTTACTTCTGCTCCAGTGTTGACCATAGCGGAAGGGACGAATGGTTTTTGGTTTATTATGATGCCTCGAGAATTGAACTAGGGTGTGTGCTTACGTAAAATTAGAAAGTTATTTCCTTTGCCCCAACGTAACTTATAATCCATGAGAAAAATTATCATACTCACGATCTTAAGTTAGCGGCGGTCTTTTTGCCTAAATATTTGGAGACACTATTTGTATAGAGTACATGTAGATGTTTTATCGACCACAAGAGTTTGCAATATTTGTTTAATCAGAAAGATCTAAATCGTAGCAAAAGAAGGTGGCTTGAGTTATTGAAAGATTATGACATGGGTGTTATCTATCACCCTGGAAGAGAAACGTGGTGGAATATGCTCTTAGTCGGTTGTCTATGGGTCGTGTCGCCCATATTGAAGAAGAAAAGAAAGAGTTAGTTCGAGATAGTTAGGTATTCAGTTAGTGAACTCCACCAGGGGTGGTGTAATGGTTCACAATGGGTCTGAATCGTCTTTTGTGGCAGATGTGAAAACCATGCAATTGATCCAATTTCGGTAGAATTAAAAGAGGTGGGGCTTAAGAAATCCGTTGAGGTTTTCTCCCAAGGGGGAGATGGTGTACTTATATAACAAGGTTGATTATGTGTTTCGAATGTAGATGACTTGAGGGAACAAATTCTAACAGAAGCCCACAGTTTGGGGTATTCCATACACCCGAGATCCACCAAGATGTACCGTGATTTACTGTAGGTCTATTGGTGGAATGGGATGAAGAAGGATATGGCAAGATTTGTGGCTAAGTGTCCAAATTTCCAACTTGTGAAGGTTGAGCATCAGAAACGGGACGTTTCTCCCCAATTATTAGCATTCCTACTTGGAAATGGGAAGACTTGAATATGGACTTTATTGTTGGTTTGCCTCGTATCCGGTGACAACATAATTCGATTTGGGTGATAGTAGATCAGATGATGAAATCGACTTATTTCCTTCATGTTAAGGTTTCCCACTAAGCGGAGGACTATGCCAAGTTATACTTGAGAGAAATGGTAAGGTTGCATGGAGTACCTTGGTCCATTATTTCCAATCGTGGTACCCAATTCACTTCACAGTGTTGGAAATCATTCCAAAGGGGTGTTGGCACAAATGTTAAGCTTTGCACGGCCTTTCATCCCTAAGCCAATGGGCAAGCGGAGAGTACTATCCAAACTTTGTAAGACATGTTTAGGTCTTGTGTGATTGATTTTAAGGGTAATTGGGATGACCATTTCCCATTGGTTGAGTTTGCTTACAATAATAGTTATCACTCAAGTATCAATATGGCTCCATTTGAGGCCTTATATCATAGAAGGTGTAGATCTCCCATAGGATGGTTTGAGGTGGTTGAAGTTACCCTAATAGGTCCAGAACTGGTACATTAGGCCATAGAGAAAATTCAACTTTTGAAAACGACTAAAATTCGGCCAAAGTCATATGCCGATGTGAGAAGAAGTGATCCTGAGAATGATGTTCACGATTGGGTTTATTTAAAAATCTCACCCATGAAGGGTGTAATGAGGTTTGGTAAGAAAAGGATGCTTAGTCCCCGATATGTAGGCCTATATTAGGTTTTTAAACGCGTTAGTAAGGTTGATTATGAGTTAAACTTGTTGAATGAGTTGGTGTCAGTGCATCATGTTTTCCATGTCTTTATGTTTAAGAAGTGTGTTGGGGATCCGACATTCATAGCTCCCCTAGAAGGGTTGTGGGTTGATCAAAGTCTTTCTTATGAGGAAGTTCCGATAGAGGTTCTAGACCAGCAAGTCAAGAAGTTCAGAAATAAAGAAATAGCTTCCATGAATGTGTTGTGGAGGAATCAATTGGTGGAAGGTGCTACTTTGGAGGCCGAGGTCGATATTATGTCTCGATATCCTCATATTTTTTCCTTCTACTCCTATTCTAGCTTGAGGTAAAGAGTATCTATTAGTTTGTCCTTGTTTTGGGAGTTATGTATGCTCATGAAAAACTTGTGTTTTTAAAAAATTTAGTTTATATGATTAATGTTCCTCATGTTGTTGTGCATTGTGTATGTTATAACTATAGACTTCAGGAGATAAATTGATGAACATGCTTTACCTATGCTTTTTTAGAACAAATTGCATATGATCTCCATGAGATTGTGTTGAGCATGCTTTTAGCTTGGAGAAGGTAGTTCCCCCATAAAAATGAGTAATTTTGAAAATTCATGCATATTGGGTTGATAGATGAAGTTCCTACTTCCTTATGATGCATTGAGTATGATTAACTTGGAGTTGATGTTTCCCCCTTGTATATGTGCATTGCATTCATGATGGGCTGATATAGTTATTTTCACCTCTCTTATGATGTTTTGAGAATGTCCTAGATTGGATTCAATAGTTCCTCCTTGGTTACATGATTTTCATTGTTAGGTTGGGTTGTTAATTCCTCTCCTAATCTTTTAAAGCTAGTTTGAATCTCATTCTAGGACGAATAATTCCAAGGGGAGATATTGTAACACCCTTAAAGCGAAAGAGGGAACCATAACAGATTTCAGTTTTTCCAGGTGCCATCCACGATGGCCAACAAAGGCCCATGGGGTGAACTACGGACTGTAGGTGTGTCCGTGGATAGGCTAACAAAAAAGAGTGCCCTGGCAGGAACCATGGCAAGGACCTATGAATACTCGATGGGTCCACGACTCGTGGCTAGGGGAACCGTAGGTTGACCAAAACTCTCTGACCATCATTAAAGGTCGACTAGGACGGTCCGTTGGTCAGACCACGTTTTGTCGATTGGATTCCGTAAGTGGAAGGTCGGTGACAATTGACAGTTATTTCAGGGGCAGTTGGGTCTTTTCCTAATTAATTAGTTCCTATACTACGTTGTTTTTACGCTTTACTAAGACCCCTTTAAAAGTATTTTCAACACCCAAATTAGCCCATTCACTTCATTCTTCCAAATTCATAAAAGAAAACCAAATCTCCTCTCTAAATATTTCTCTCTCTAGAAACTTTAGGAATAAGAAGATTCAACCTAGGTTTCAAGTCAAGGTCTCCATTCTTCCACTGAAGGCTACATTTTCGATTTAAGGTATTATAATTTTCATCCATGGATTCCTTTTATTCATGGAGTTCTGAAATTCCTCTATTTCTAAAGGTAGATTTCCCCAATTAAGTTAGAGGTTTCTTTAATTATCATGGGTTCATTGCATTATATATTTAAATGATTGAATTATGATCTTTTATGCATGAATTGATGAAATACTATGATTTTATGATGATTTCCCCAGGAACCCATGTAATCCCCATGTTTTTTTGAAGATATGAATCGTATGGTGTGGAATTTTTATCTTCAAAGAAGAGTTTTATGAAATAAAGCATGAATTGCAAGCTTTACATGTAATTATGATAAAATCATATCTAAACCATGTTTTCTTAGAATTGATGATTGAAAGTGGGTTTTGAACCTCAACAAGTAAATTATGGACTTATGCATTTTCTTATGAAATCTATGCAAATGTTTTAAGGGTGCATTGAGAGTAAAGTACCAATGATGATGTTGTGTTGTGAAAAAATATTCTCATAAACACATAATAGCATGATGTGAAAGGTTTTCTCACATAGAAAGGATTCTTAGGTTGAAAGGTTGTCTCACCTAATTAAATCAAAGAGTAAGAGCTATCTTAATGAATTTCCTTGGAGTGGTTTTCCAAGGGCACCTTTCCATGATTAATGAAGTCAAGTAAGAAATGACTATTCCATAGGATTAATGCTCAGTACCGAGAGGATATTGATAATTTGATGGAAGCTCTCCCGTAGTCGAGGTCGGTTTTCTAGAAACAATCTCATGAGATACGAGCTCCTCCGCTAGTAGAGGTCCGGTTTCTAGTAGAAATCTCCTTATCCCTTAACTATGTGACCCCATAGGTTGATTTGCTAGTGGATCCACTTAATCTAGAAGTTCATGGTTCTACCTTGGCAAGTAGGACAACCCTTTTCGGCGTGGGAGACACAGGGGGATAATGTTATAGCTCACATGGTTTCTATGTCGGTTAAGGCTAATTCCCCACAAGTAATAATGAACTAAGGTTACTTCAAGAAGTATCGCATATGAGTTCAGAGGTTTTAAAGATGAAGTTACCTTGCATTGACCATGATTTATTACTTATGTTTTCTAACTATTCTATATCATGTTTTAGCTAGGTCAATTGCATGTCATGAAATGAAATGTCCCTTTTAGCATGATTTAAATGTTTTATGCATGGCTATCATACTCGGTACAT
This sequence comes from Solanum stenotomum, assembly GCF_019186545.1. Classification (NCBI taxonomy): domain Eukaryota; kingdom Viridiplantae; phylum Streptophyta; class Magnoliopsida; order Solanales; family Solanaceae; genus Solanum; species Solanum stenotomum. The sequence goes on from NW_026032578.1 coordinate 8,175, forward strand.
TGTTTTGTACTAACGCATACTCTTGCTTACATTTTCCTCAAATGTAGGGTTCAACATTCAGGGTCATCAACTTCGTGGCTAGAGCTTGAGTTGAGGTATTCCGAGCCTTGGTTAGTCCTCAGGCTTTGAGGTTGGAATTTCATTGTTATAGTTTGTTTCATGTATTTCTATTTTGTACATGATGTACGTGCTAGGCCCAATATCATTCTATTGTATTAGATAGCTATGATGTGACAACTGTAATAGACTTTGGCTTCGCTTTTTTAAAATGTTTTGTACTTGGACTATTCTTTTACTCTATTGTTCTAATTCTTATGTTATGACAGATAAGTGGCTTGTATGGAGTCCTTCGGGGTTCTGTACGCCATGTTACATCTAAGGGATACCCTTGGGTCATGACAAGGTTAAGGTGGGGAGGAGTGGATGAGTCTTTTATTTGAACTCATTTGAGGCTTCTTTATTTCAGTAAATAGCATTCTGAATGTCTTTTATTGTCCATATATGATGATTTATTGATGTTTTGTAGCTATGAAGGATCAAGGATAAGACAAGAATGAAATCACACAATAAGAGGCAAAAAAAATGAAGTTAATGCTCGCCAAGAGGGACTTCGCGACTCGGCGAGTGTGTCGAACCTCTCCAAAAATGACAGAGTGTTCGACTAAAATGCTCAAGGCATGTTGGTGAAAATATAGGCTAAATGGCATGCCGCCAAACTCTGTCTGCAAGATGACAGTTGCTCACATAAAAATGACAGAACATTGGGGCTAAATTGAAGGCCAAAAAAGGCGAGCTTGGGTGATGATCGATGAATCACTGAATGTGAACGACAGGATCCATCGTGCTCACCAACTACGGTTTAAACACAACTATCAAGTGGCTAGAAGTAGATTTAGTCGGTGACTCACCGAATGGGTTGGCGAGCCCAACTAACATTGGCTAAAACCCCTATTTTAGGGGTGTGCAAATGGAATTCGGTTTTGATTAAATTGGTGGAATAGTATGTATTGCTATATTTTGTTTTGATTTTTACGATTTTTTACTTGATTATCATGTGTTAATGCAACACCTCAGAAGATGGAAAGTCTAAAGGAAAACGATAGTGCAGAAATCTGTCTGAGAACTGGTTTTTCGAGTCCAGCCTATAGACAGTAGGAAATTTTACGGGACGTTGGAAGGAAACGTAGAACTAGGGGAGATTTTTTTTTTTTTGTAAAACTATGTTTCAGTCCCTCATTTGATGGTTGACCAGGGCGGCCTTTCAACCTTTGTATGAGTCGTAGATAGATCTCGTAGGTGAGTTCTAGACTTAGTGAAATTTTGTGGGTTAAGTTGGTTTCTACCATTTGTGTCTATAGTCCGTTTGAAGACCTACTAGTCATTGACAGGTTTCGTAAAAGTTGGTCCAATTTTAAATATTCCTATACTTTTCTGCCATTGACCAGAACAGACCTAAGGTCAAAACCGTAGAAAGGGGTAGGCAGTTATTTTAAGGGTCTTTTAAGTCTTTTTCCTAAGTGATTAATGCCTTAACTAGATCATTTTGGTCCTAATCCTAAGCTATATATAAGTCTTTTAAGCCGTAAAACTACCCATTCTAAATCATTCATTAAACCCCTAAATACTCTTCCAGTTCACCCCTTCCAAATTCCCTCAAATTCAAGGAAGAGCAAATGAGATTTTCAAGCACCAAGATATCAAATTCACATAGAACTTGGACTTTGAACTCTATGGTATAAAATAATTTACTTCTGGAGTCATTTCCTCCATAGGGTTCCTAAAATCGTAATTTTTACAAAGTAGATTCTCAAATTAAAGCTCGAATTTTATTCAATCTTCAAGGGTTCTTTCAAATCATGATTCAATCAATTGTTTTCTATATTTTTATGCATGAATTGAAGTAATTATATGTTTTTTTAAAGTTTAATTTACGTGAACCGATGCATGTCCATGATTTTTAGAGTATGATCATATGATGAAGCTTATGTACTATGAAAGATTAATTTACAAAGATAAGCATGGAATTTTAGGAAATTGATATAAATTATTTGAGGATGCTTTGAAAATAAAGCATCAATGTTGTTTTGAAAGGTTTTCTCACACACTACTAAGAACATGATTGTGAAAGAGTTTTCTTAGAAAAGAATTAATAAGTTTGAAAGGTTTTCTCAACTAAGTTGAATCAAGATTAAGGAGCTATTCTAAATCAAATTTATCTTGGATTGATTTTTTAATTGTGTCTTTCCATGGAATATGAAATGAATAAGATTAATGACTATTTAGTGGTATTTTTGTATTAGCACTAAGAGGATATTTAGATGGAGGCTCTCTCATTAGTAAAGGTTGGGTCTCTGGTAGCAATCTGTTTATCCTAAAACTATGTGCCACCATAAGATGATTGCATCAGATAGACATTAGCCAGCAGATCCACTTTAACTCAGAGTCATGATTCTTACTTTGGCAAGTAAGGACATATCTTTTCGGTGTGGGATAAACACTAGATTCCATATTATGTCTCACATGGTCTGTGTCGGTTACATGGTAAACTCCCCACTATAATAGACTAAGGTTACTTCTAAAATATCTCTCGAGTGATTTAAGGATGTTTATCTTGCATTTCCCATGATTATGGTTTATGTTTTCTAACCTTTTTATCTTATTATTTAGCTTGGTCATTGCATGTCATGTAAAGTCCTTTTTGACATGATATCATAACTCTTATGCATTGCTATCATACTTAGTACATTCCATGTCCTAATGCATACTTGTGCCTACATTGTTTCACTAATGTAGGGTTAGACGCTCCTAATTCTCATACTTGTGGCTAGTTGATATTTTGGTGTTCAAGGATTGGTGATTCCTTATGATCCGAGGACCGTGACACTTTTATAACTTTATGTCATTTTAGTTTTTAGATTTGCATTTGATGGATGGGTTAGGTCCCAATCACTTCTTTTGATTTAATGGATGACTTATTGACACTTATGTTAGACATTTACTTTTTCCAAACTCCTTTTATGATATAAGACCGTTTCTTTGAAATATCTATTTCTATTATGGTGTATGATGTATGCTAATTGGCTTGTGTAGGGCCTCTTTTGGTTATATACACTATGTTACACCCAAGATACACTTTGGGTTGTGATAGTTAATATATGAATTGAGGTTGCAAAATTAATTCAACTTTAGATCTTCATTTATTTCTTGAGAGAGAGTATATTTGCATATTAGTTTGGAACTCCTTCTTTACTTTGAGAAAGAAATTTGGGGTTTCACCTCTGAATGCTAGACTTTCTCGAGAGAGAAGATATATATTAAGGTAATGAGTTCTTTAGTAAATTATACATAGGAATGTCTGAGAGGAATTCTTACGATAAGCATGTTGTGATTGAGCAATGCAATATATGTTTGAGATAGACACAACCTATCCATGTGTAATCAAGGTTATTGACTAATCACATTGATCCACCTTTTGAAATTGAAACCTACTTCCGTGCACTCCTAGATTGTCACTCCGCTGGGTTGCTAAACACTCATTTTAGTTTATTTTTTTGAAGTTGGTTGATAAACAATCTTAATTTGATATTTGAATTTATTCACCTTTGTTACCATCTATCTACAATGAATTAGGACACTAATTGACTTTGCAATTGAATTCTTTCATCTACCACTACAAGTGGGACTTGACCCCGACCACATATATTGGGTAATTAGATTGCTAACGACTGCTTATTGTTTAATGGTTTTACAAGTTATTTGAGTTCTATCACTTTGGCTACCAAATGAAAGGTCACAGGCTCAAGGGGCTGTCTAATGATAACAATATCTGAAAATGTTGAAATTTTACAAATGTATCAAAGAAAACCTATTATCACCTTCTAAATAGAGAAAAACCTATTATTTCACTTCAATAACATGCATAACATGTTCTACACCAAGGTACGAAGCATGGATTATATGCAAGAAATTCTCTCATCTCATGGATCAAGTCTAATTAATATGGATCAGTTCTACTATAAAAACAAACATGGTCATTTCAGACCAAAAATATAAATAAACTATATACAAAGATGCTATCTTAATTGTTGGGTTCTGTTGAGTTTTCATGATTGTAAAAGTAACATAAGATATGTAAGTCGGTCTAGTTCACAAATACACAGTACGAAGAAGCTGAATTCTCAGCTAGATCATTAATGAATAAAAATAAGTGTGCAATAGTCATGGAATATATGATAATTTCATGACAAACTTAAGGAAACAAACATGTGCTGGATGGAAGACTTGAAGTTCGACTACAATATAAAAGAATAAAAATTCTTGATTTAAAGAAGCAGTTTCAACTGAAGTAGAACTCTAGGTCAAAAGAGTTTTAATCAATAGGGAGTTTGTACATGTGTTAAATTAAAGAATTGAAGTTTGACCACAACACAAAAGAATCAAAGAATTTATTTGAACAGGAAGTCTAAAGAGTCAAGGATTTTGAATTGAAGAAGGAGTCTTGCTTGAAGTAGAACTCTAAGTCAAGAGAGTTTGAGTCAATGTGGAGTTTGAAGTGAAGACCAACTCTCTGAAGAGTCACGCTTAAATAGAAGCAAAGTCATTCAGAATATTTGTGCACTTATAAAGTGAAAAAGAATTGGAAAATTGACTTCATAAATGCTAACAATTGATTGGGGGAACGCATTAAAGAACCTAGTAATATTACACAATTTATGCATTATGAATTTTTCTTTGTGATTGAGTTTTGATACAATCTTAGTGTAGTTAGTTATTTAATTAATTAGAAATGTTGTCTTCAAGTTGGGATTACTCGAAGCATTGGGAACACATACTTTGAGAGGTATGTGTTGAAGTGTAGGAATTAGAGTTAGTTTTTAGGATTGCAAGAGTTATAATCTGAATCCATAACTTGAAGTTTAGGAATTAGAGTAAGTTCCTAGGATTGCAAGGGTTGTAATCAAAATCCATAACTTGAAGTTTAGAAATAAGAGTTAGTTCCTTAGGTTGCACATTTTGTAATCTTAAATTGTTGAGGCTCACTAGTTTAGTGAAGTTAGAGTTAAATCTTTTAGGGGTCGTTTGGTATAGTGTATAAGAATAATGTTAAATAGAGTGTATTAGTAATGTTTGCATTAGTAATGCATGCATTAGTTATGCTTGCATTAATTATGCATATATTATTTCAATGCATGCCGCCAAACCCTGTCTTCAAGATGATAGTTGCTCACATAAAAATGACAGAACATTGGGGCTAAATTGAAGGTCGGAAAAGCCGAGCTTGGGTGATGATCGATGAATCACTGAATGTGAACGACAGGATCCATCGTGCTCACCAACTAAGGTTTAAACACAACTATCAAGTGGCTAGAAATAGATTTAGTCGTTGACTCACCGAATGGGTCGGCGAGCCCAACTAACATTGCTAACTTGGTCATTAATGAAATTTTGGCTATGTTTTGGGAAATATATATATAGCCAAAAAGAGAGAAATATAAATCTCTAATCATACATTTTGGATTCGAAACTTTGTGAAATTTGTGTATAATAGAACTTTCTATTTTCTTGAGTGAGAACCAAGCTTGTAACCTATCTTTTTGGTAGAATTCAGAAGTGGATCTCCTAAATTGAAGTTTTAAATCAACAATCTGATTGTTGAGAATGTTTTCGGCATATTTTATTTTACATTTTACATGATTGGCTAAAACCCCTATTTTAGGGGTGTGCAAATGGAATTTGGTTTTGATTAAATTGGTGGAATAGTATGTATTGCTATATTTTGTTTTGATTTTTACAATTTATTAATTGATTATCATGTGTTAATGTAGCACCTCAGAAGATGGAAAGTCTAAAGGAAAATGATAGTGCAGAAATCTGTCTGAGAACTGGTTTTTCGAGTCCAGCCTATAGACAGTAGGAAATTTTACGGGACGTTGGAAGGAAACGTAGAACTAGGGGAGTATTTTTTTTTTTGTAAAACTATGTTTCAGTCCCTCATTTGATGGTTGAGGGCCTTTCAACCTTTGTATGAGTCGTAGATAGATCTCATAGGTGAGTTCTAGACTTAGTGAAATTTTGTGGGTTAAGTTGGTTTCTACCATTTGTGTCTATAGTCCGTTTGAAGACCTACTAGTCATTGACAGGTTTTGTCAAAGTTGGTCCAATTTTAAATATTTCTATACTTTTCTGCCATTGACCAGTACGGACCTAGGTCCAAACCGTAGAAAGGGGTAGGCAGTTATTTTAAGGGGCTTTTAAGTCTTATTCCTAAGTGATTAATGCCTTAACTAGATCATTTTGGTCCTAATCCTAAGCTATATATAAGTCTTTTAAGCCGTAAAACTACCCATTCTAAATCATTCATTAAACCCCTAAATACTCTTCCAGTTCACCCCCTCCAAATTCCATTTAATTCTAGGAAGAGCAAATGAGGGTTTCAAGCACCAAGATATCAAATTCACATAGAAATTGGGCTTTGAACTCTATGGTATAAATAAATTTACTTCTGGAGTCATTTTCTCCATAGGGTTCCTAAAATCATAATTTTTACAAAGTAGATTCTCAAATTAAAGCTCGGATTTTATTCAATCCTCAAGGGTTCTTTTCAATCATGATTCAATCAATTGTTTTCTATATTTTTATGCATGAATTGAAGTAATTATATGTTTTTTTAAAGTATAATTTACGTGAACCGATGCATGTCCATGATTTTTAGAGTATGATCATATGATGAAGCTTATGAACTATGAAAGATTAATTTACAAAGATATGCATGGAATTTTAGGAAATTGATATAAATTATTTGAGGATGCTTTGAAAATAAAGCATCAATGTTGTTTTGAAAGGTTTTCTCACACACTACTAAGAACATGATTGTGAAAGAGTTTTCTTAGAAAAGAATTAATAAGGTTGAAAGGTTTTCTCAACTAAGTTGAATCAAGATTAAGGAGCTATTCTAAATCAAATTTAGCTTGGATTGATTTTTTAATTGTCTCTTTCCATGGATTATGAAATGAATAAAATTAATGACTATTTAGTGGTATTTTTGTATTAGCACTAAGAGGATATTTAGATGGAGGCTCTCTCGTTAGTAAAGGTTGGGTCTCTGGTAGAAATCTGTTTATCCTAAAACTATGTGCCACCATAAGATGATTGTATCAGATAGACATTAGCCAGCAGATCCACTTTAACTCAGACTCATGATTCTTACTTTGGCAAGTAAGGACATATCTTTTCGGTGTGGGATAAACACTAGATTCCATATTATGTCTCACATGGTCTGTGTCGGTTACATGGTAAACTCCCCACTATAATAGACTAAGGTTACTTCTAAAATATCTCTCGAGTGATTTAAGGATGTTTATCTTGCATTGCCCATGATTATGGTTTATGTTTTCTAACCTTTTTATCTTATTATTTAGCTTGGTCATTGCATGTCATGTAAAGTCCTTTTTGACATGATATCATAACTCTTATGCATTGCTATCATACTTAGTACATTCCATGTCCTAATGCATACTTGTGCCTACATTGTTTCACTAATGTAGGGTTAGACGCTCCTAATTCTCATACTTGTGGCTAGTTGATATTTTTGTGTTTAAGGATTGGTGAGTCATTATGATCCGAGGACCGTGACACTTTTATAACTTTCTGTCATTTCAGTTTTTAGACTTGCATTTGATGGATGGGTTAGGTCCCAATCACTTCTTTTGATTTAATGGATGACTTATTGACACTTATGTTAGACTTTTACTTTTTCCAAACTCCTTTACGATATAAGACCGTTTCTTTGAAATATCTATTTCTATTATGGCGTATGATGTATGCTAATTGGCCTGTGTAAGGCCTCTTTTGGTTATATACACTATGTTACACCCGGGACATACATTGGGTTGTGATAGTTAATATATGAATTGTGGTTGCAACATAATTCAACTTTAGATCTTCATTTATTTCTTGAGAGAGAGTATATTTGCATATTAGTTTGGAACTCCTTCTTTACTTGAGAAAGAAATTTGGGGTTTCACCTCTAAATGCTAGACTTTCTCGAGAGAGAAGATATATATTAAGGTAATGAGTTCTTTAGTAAATTATACATAGAAATGTCTGAGAGGAATTCTTATGATAAGCATGTTGTGATTGAGCGATGCAATATATGTTTGAGATAGACACAACCTATCCATGTGTAATAAAGGTTATTGACTAATCACACTGATCCACCTTTTGAAATTGAAACCTACTTCCGTGCACTCCTAGATTGTCACTCCGCTGGGTTGCTAAACACTCATTTTAGTTTATTTTTTTGAAGTTGGTTGATAAACAAATCTTAATTTGATATTTGAATTTATTCACCTTTGTTACCATCTATCTACAATGAATTAGGACACAAATTGACTTTGCAATTGAATTCTTTCATATACCACTACAAGTGGGACTTGACCCCGACCACATATATTGGGTAATTAGATTGCTAACGACTGCTTATTGTTTAATGGTTTTACATGTTATTTGAGTTCTATCACTTTGGCTACCAAATGAAAGGTCACAGGCTCAAGGGGTTGTCTAATGATAACAATATCTGAAAATGTTGAAATTTCACAAATGTATCAAAGAAAACCTATTATCACCTTCTAAATAGAGAAAAACCTATTATTTCACTTCAATAACATGCAGAACATGTTCTAGACCAAGATACGAAGCATGGATTATATGCAAGAAATTCTCTCATCTCATGGATCAAGTCTAATTAATATGGATCAGTTCTACTATAAAAACAAACATGGTCATTTCAGACCAAAAATATAAATAAACTATATACAGAGATGCTATCTTAATTGTTGGGTTCTGTGGAGTTTTCATGATTGTAAAAGTAACATAAGATATGGAAGTCGGTCTAGTTCACAAATACACAGTACGAAGAAACTGAATTCTCAGCAAGATCATTAATGAATAAAAATAAGTGTGCAATAGTCAAGGAATATATGATAATTTTATGACAAACTTAAGGAAACAAACATGTGCTGGATGGATGACTTGAAGTTCGACTACAATATAAAAGAATAAAAAAGCTTGATTTAAAGAAGGAGTTTCAATTGAAGTAGAACTCCAGGAAAAAGAGTTTGAATCAATAGGGAGTTTGTACATGTGTTAAATTAAAGAATTGAAGTTTGACTACAACACAAAAGAATCAAAGAATTTTATTTGAACAAGAAGTCTAAAGAGTCAAGGATTTTGAATTGAAGAAGGAGTCCTGCTTGAAGTAGAACTCTAAGTCAAGAGAGTTTGAGTTAATGTGGAGTTTGAAGTGAAGACCAACTCTCTGAAGAGTCATGCTTAAATAGAAGCAAAGTCGTTCAGAATATTTATGCACTTATAGATTAAAAAAGAATTGGAAAATTGACTTCATAAATGCTAACAATTGATTGAGGGAACACATTAAATAACCTAGTAACATTACACAATTTATGCATTATGAATTTTTCGTTGTGATTGAGTTTTGATGTAATCTTAGTTTAGTTAGTTATTTAATTAATTAGAACTGTTGTCTTCAAGTTGGGATTACTCGAAGCATTGGGAACACATACTTTGAGAGGTATGTGTTGAAGTGTAGGAATTAGAGTTAGTTTTTAGGATTGCAAGAGTTATAATCTGAATTCATAACTTGAAGTTTAGGAATTAGAGTTAGTTTCTAGGATTGCAAGGGTTTTAATCAAAATCCATAACTTGAAGTTTAGAAATAAGAGTTAGTTCCTTAGGTTGCACATTTTGTAATCTTAAATTGTTGAGGCTCACTAATTTAGTGAAGTTAGAGTTAAATCTTTTAGGGGTCGTTTGGTATAGTGTATACGAATAATGTTAAATAGAGTGTATTAGTAATGTTTGCATTAGTAATGCATGCATTAGTTATGCTTGCATTAATTATGCATATATTACTTCAATGCATTGTTTGGTTTGATGAATTAAAAATAGTATATATTGCATTAAAAAAATTATTTACAAAGATGCCCTCAACTTCTATGGTGGAAAAGATGTAAAAAACTTTTGAGGGACAATTGGGTCTTTTATCATGTTAATGCAAGCATTAAAACCATTGCATTGCTAATACCTAGAAATCCATGATATTAGAAATGCACACATTAATACACAATAGAGTGTATAAATAATGCAAGCATTAGTTATGCATATGATGAAAAAGAGTACCAAACAAGGTACTAGTAATACACAAGACTAATACATGCCAAACGACCCCTTAGAGGTATATTTCATGGTCTTTTACACCTTTTGAGTTGGGTGTTTTCCACTTAAAAGTATTGTGTTTTTACCTGCTACTCTTACTTCTTCGCTAAAAATATTAGACAACCCATTTCACTAGTAGTTTGATTTAGAGTAAATTATGCAAAATATCAGTAGGTGTCAAAGAAGGTTTTCTAAATAAAGGTAAAAAAAACTCAAATATGTCATCAAACTTTGATAAGATGCTCATTTATATTGTTTGTTATAATTTTGGCTGATCTATGCTATTTTCGTTTGATAAAAGGCTTATTCCTACCATTCTTTGTTAACTGAAATGACATAGACGAGCCAAACTTTTAACAAATGGCATAGATGAGTCTTTTCTAAAAGTTGATGTCATATTTGAATCTTTTCCTTAAAAAATGATTTAATTGGTGACAACTTATAGAAAAAATGGTTTGCAAAATCGAAACTATATTTTCCGTTAATAAACAATGACATAATGAGTCTTTTCTCAAAAGGAAATGACATAGATGAGCTAAACATATATGGCATATATGAGTCTTATCTCAAAGTTTGATGGCATATTTGAGTCTTTTCTCTAGAAAAAAATTAAAAATTCAAATGAACTTTCACATTACTAATCTTCTTTTTCTTTTGGTTAATCATATCACGACATTTGAAGTTGACTTTGCGAATTTACACACTTTTACCGCTAGGGCCTAATTAAATCTATATATAATTATAGACAATTGAATTTTCATATATAATTATAGAAAACTAAATTCACGTAATTAAAATAATAATCAATATTAGAAAATATTGCAACAATCATATTTATTTAATTTCAAATATGAGTGTTACTTTCAATCATTTTATTTGTCTTTTTCAAATATAAAATCAAGGACTTGTAAGCCTGATACTGATCAGAAAACTCTAACTTGTTCTTGACATATACTTCTATCCAAAGTCCTTTGAGCTTCTTCTTGAACTTGTATCTTAATTGAAATATTTGTTAAGTTTGATCCACGAACTTGCTTTGGCTCTTTGTTAGAATTTTGGTGTGATTTTTGAATCATGAGGACTTCTATTTATAGTTGTAGAATACAAGAGTAATGATAAGAACATGCTATCTTAGGCTCATGATCAGATTTCAGTGACATGGTGGAGGAATAGCTATGAAAACAAGTTTCCTTTGGTCAATCAAATTTACATGACATGATGATATTTGATTGGCCAAAAAATGTCACTTGTACACGTGACACATTTTTATTTGTCTTTGATTGGGATAGGCATGTAATTCCATTTTTACACATGACCTTACTCTATTGGCTTCTTCATTTGACTTGGCGTTACACGTCATTTGACACGTGGCACCAATTTGGACCTCTAGGATGAGATGCCATTGAACTTAACAAAATGAGCTTCTAGTCAAATGAAATTGGACTGTAATTAATTCATATTATTAGATTCAAATAATTAATCCAGTTATATTAATCAATAAAGAGCTAGAGAGTCTCTATGCTGATATCGATGTACTTCTCGCTCACCTAGAGACTGAGCAAGAGTCTGCCCCTATGGCACCGGTTGATGATATCCTGATGAGTACCCTATTCGGAGATGATATGCCACTACCAGATCTTCCCGTGCTGCTACGAAGCGCCCCCTCTC
>NW_026032578.1:20424-51599 GCF_019186545.1 Solanum stenotomum
AAAAAAGTGAAAGAAAAAGAAAAAAGTGAAAAAAATAAGAGCCACAAAGTCAAAAGTCACATCCATATTGAAAATAGTCAAAGGAAAGAAAGTAAAATGAAAAGATGTCAAAAATAGGTTGAGAAAAGAGGTAAGAAGCCAATGTAAGGTCAAGGAGGGCAGAAAGTCACTAAAAATTACCCTAATGTACCACACCTAACCTTGAGCGTACGTTACAAGCTAAGAAAGTTCTATAATGATCCTAGCAACTAGTTTTGAGAGTCTAAGCAGTGAAAATAAGGGTAAGCCTATGGTATTGAGCACTAACTGTACTTGAAGTCACATCTGAGCCGGAGTGTTCAATGAATCGTAAAACGCAAAATTCATACCTTTCAGTGTGAAAAGGATTTCGTTTGAAGTAAGGGCACTAGTGACATTTTTGAAAAGTTGGTTCATTAATGATTGTGAAAAGTGTATGTTGTGGTGTCTGTTGGTCGATCTTTGTCATATATTGATCCACACGAGTTAGCTTGTCGAGTAAAATAAAAAAGTATTTGCACTGAGAAGATGGGATGGGTTGAAATAGCCGTGTGATTACTGAGTTTGTATATATCCTTCTACACAAGTGTCGTTTAGAGTGTTAGTGTGTTGCTTAAGGACAAACAAGATATTTAAGTTGAGGGTCTTGATATACCGTGAGTTTATGGTATTATTGATGCATTTCACTTAAGATTGTGGGTTTATAGGGCCTTTTTTATTGGAAATAATGTTTTTGTGTCATGTTTGCAAGAAATAGGCTTGGACTCGATTGAGTGAGATGAAAGCTGAAAAATCTGTAGCAATGGCAATCCACAAAAGGACCTACGGACCGTAGTTCTTGTGACGGTCTGTCGATGGGTAGGCGTAGATAGGAACATCAAGTCTGAAAAAGTGTTGAACAATGAAGCAATCCATGGACCGTAGGCGACCTATGGGCCATCCTACACATCTGTCAAAGGTGTTCAGAGAGTTGAAGTTCCAGTACTTGATGAAAATCCTAATTGTGGAGCCACGGAAGAGGACCCACAAACCGTCGGTCAACCTACGGTCCATCGCTCACGTCCGTCAGTGATGAACTAGGAGTTGAATGTTCCAGCTGCTCTGGAAAAGTTCTAAGTGTTGACCAACAGAGGGGACCTAAAAACAGTATGTCGACCTACGATCCGTAGGTCAAGTCGTCGATCAAAGTCGCATCCCACAAGATTATTTCCTTATTTTGTTTCCTTTTTGTTCAAGATATGTTTTTCTATAAATAGGGTATGTAAACCTTGTTTTTGGGGGTTAAAAATTATTGTTTAATTTTAGTTCTTGATATTTTCTTGGGAATGAACTTGTAAACATTGGCAATTTGATTTGCAGATTTTGGTTTATAAGATTTTTTCTTTGGAATTCTATTTGAGATTTCAAGTTTCTTCTACTGTAAATGTAAGTCCATGAATTCTTATTATCAAAAATTGAATTGTGTGCTTGCAAGCATGAGTGGCTAAATACACAACTAGGGTTGTGGGAACCAGGAGCTATTAACAACGTATGAATAATAATTAAGTACTTCTTGAATAGTGTTGATGCATACATTTGTAATTCTTTCGCTTAGAAGTCTTTTTAACAAGTGCACGCGTTAGAACTCGCCTTGTTGCTACTTGCCGAACCAAGGAGATAGTTAATAAGAAAAGAATTATCAATAGAGATTTAGTGTGATACTTCATAATACTCTATTGTCAATTGGTGCGAGGGTGAAAAATAAGTCATACATTGATGTAATGTCTAATTTGAGGTAAAAGTAAGGGTTAGTAAATTATACACACGTAGGCAGACCAAGGTGCAGAGTGAAATTCGGTAACGACCTGGAAAACTAGTAAGTTAAACTAGACCCTAATGAGTGTGTGATTGAGTTTTATATGGGGTTTGAAGTTGTAAAATGAGTTCAAAGGCTTTGGTAGAGGGGTTTAGTGGTAAATGTCAAGGTATGACCCCCCAAGGACCAACCAAGGGTCCTTGAGTAGGACCCTAAAGCCTAACCCCAAGGCTGCCCCAATTGACAAAAAGCTATCAAAAACCAAGGATCTACACATAGGACATACGCCCCGTAGGTCCATCCACGCCACTTGGATGCCTTCCTAGGTCAAGGCCCTAAGTGAGGGGTCTCTTAACCAAACCACAGACGTGCAGTACGGGGCGTCACCCCACTCACGGTCCGTGGGTTGGTTTCGCGAGTCCCACATGTAGAAACTGCCTATGTCAAGCCAAATTAGGGATTAAATGGTAAATTCCTAATTAGTTAGTTATGGGTTGGGGATGGTTTATTTTGATTAAATAGAGTTATTTAAGGCTTTTAAAAGTATTAAACTCCCTTTTGCAATTCATTATTTCCTAAGCATAAAATAGAAACTACCTTCCTCTCCAAATATTCTCTCTCTAGAAACCACCATTGGAGAAGAAGAAGTCAAGGTTTGAAGCTCAAGATTTCACCTGTCTCACCCAATTTTTCTGGAATTTCTTCCATAGAGGTATGTTAGTCTTCATCCTTGATTAAGTTTCATTCAAGAAGCCCTTTCAATATATGATTTCAAGTTTCAAAAATCCCCCCAAAAGCTAGCGTTTCAATCTAAGATTGGGTTCAATTCCAAAACGTTGTCAAAGATTTATATATGATGAATTATGGATGGAATGTTGAATTAATGATGAATTATGATTAATTTCCCCCGTGAACCCAGGATTCCACCAATGTACTAAGTTGTGAGTTTGTGATTTGGGTTAAATGAATAAAGATGCATGTTGAATTTGTTTATGTCTATATATTGAATTAGTTATTGGATTATGATATGCTTCTTATCTAATGTAGTATTCTGGATGTTTGGGCTGAGATTGATTCATAGTGTTGGAGGGAAATTTCATGAAGGGTTTGTGTATGATCATGATGTGAAGTATTTGTATGTGATCTCAATGAAAGTATTATGATCATGTTTAGAATGAAATTGTGTTATTATTGAAAGAATATTATCAATTAACACTCATGAATGATGATGATAGAATGCCAAGGGTTTCTTCAATGTAGTGTTATATCTTGGATTGGTAGGCTTGGTCATCCTCTTCTTGTATAAATGAAACTAATGATGATTGTTATATCTTGAATTGGTAGCCTTAGGCATCCTCTTCTTGTGTGAATGAAAGAACTGTTGAATGATGTACTTTGAATTGGTACGATTAGACATTCTCTTCATGAGTAACTAATGTATATTGACTAAATGAACATGAATTGGTAGACCTAATTTCGGTAGCCCTTTCATAAATGATTAATAAAGTATTCTAGGCTTTGTCTTGAATCGGCAGACCTAATATTGCTAGCCCTTCCATGAGCAGTCTATGAATGAATGAATGAATGAAAACCCTTGAATCGGTAGACCTAATGGTGGTAGCCCCTTCATATCTAAAATGATGAACCTTGAATAGGTAAACCTAATGGTGGTGGCCCTTTCTTGAGTATTCAATGAGCTATCCTCATAATGTACCTTGAATCGGTCGACCTAATGGTGGAGGCCCTTTCATGTGCAATGTACTTTGGATCGGTAGACCTAATGTTGTTAGCCCTCTCAAGTATAATAATATTAAAGTGAATGAACTACTCTATGGGAATGGAGGCTAAGTACCGATTTGATATGGAAGATCGAAGCTCTCCCTACGTTAGGCCGGGTTTCAATGAACATCTTTCTTATCCCATAAATATGTGCCCGCATAGGTTATTAGCTAGTGGATCCACCTAAGCTAAAATGTAACCGGTCCTACCTTAGGCAAGTAGAACAACCCTTTGCGGTATGGAATAGACACTAGATTCCATGTTAAGCTCGCATGGTCGATGTCGGTTAATGCTAAATCTGATCATGTGAGATACGCGCCATGCTTGCTTGAGAAATTATATGAAGTGTGGGTGGTAGTATGGGATGCCATCCATGCATTGCATGAGTAGGCTTTGAGAGGACTATGATGTGATTCTCCAATGTTATAATATCTAATGAATGAATGTGCTCTTAATGTAGAAAATGAAAAATGTTGACTTAAATGCTTAATGTAATGATGCATGCTTTACTTGGATCTTATAATGAGTTACTTTCCTTGTCATGACTTATGAAATGTTTATGTTGCTTATGTATGAGTATTGTTTAATGATGAAAAGGAAGAATGGTAAGTTCACTTTTGGTGGCCTCAAAGTGGTACTTAGTATGGATAGTGGTATGGGACGCTATTCGTACATTGCACAAGTATAGCCTAGGGTTACTTAAGGTAAAAGCTCTAATGTGATGAAATGACTAATATGTTAATTATGATTGTATCTTATGCCTCTTATACTTATGTTCATGATATTTCTCAAAATTGGCATATAGCATGATTTTCAAATAAAATGTCCTTTTTCAGAATTATTTTTGCATGGCTATCATACTTAGTACATTAAATGTGCTAACCCATATTTCTACCTTTTTCTACAAAGTGTTGGTTCCAGCATTTGAGTTGATTCTATCTAGTTCAAGGGATTAGATTGAGTTCTTCCAAGGCTAGTGGTATGTCTTCATGGATCAGAGGACAAGTGCTATTGATGTTTCATGTCTTTCATTGTACTAGATACTTCTTATACTTTCTATTGTAACGGGTTGTGACCCTACTTTTGATTCAAAGATGTTTTTAGATGGCCATGTGAGACAAGTAGACTTTCGATGTTTTAACTGATGTTTTTGATTGTATTGATTAAAAAAATTTTAAATTCGGCACTATTTCTATTATCTTATGTGATGACATGCTATGAGGCTTGTATGAAACTTTTTGGAGTCTTGCACGTCGAGTCACATCAAGGATGTAGGCTCGGGTTGTGACAAGCATGGTATCAGAGCACAAGATTTTTGGATGGTTTTTAGAATTGATGTCTCACAAGCCACATCGAGTAGAGTCTTGCTCATAGTGTGAAGGGCACCATATTTATTAATGACAGTCTATAAGACATTAGGAGACTACACTTTTTTCGTTACTGTTTGAAGTTGTGCCATATAGTTTAGCTCTATAAAAGTACTTTTTCTAACCCTTCTATTGTGTTTATAGGATATGAATACAAGAAGGGTGACTGCAAGAAGGTTGGAAAAGGAGAATGTGAATATGGGAGTTCCTCCCCAAGGTCCTCAATATCCTCAAGGTGACGAAGTTTCTCAAAGAAATAAAGTTCCGGTTGATCCTCCAGCCATGTCTAATGAAGAAGTTAGGTCGGCTCTTTTGATGATGGCTCAAGCCGTAACTACTTAAGCCCAAGCTATGGCGGCTCAAGCCACTAGGGGTGTTGAGACTAATGTGAACCCTATTGTGAGCACTATGGCTTTTAGGTTGAGGGATTTTGTGAGGATGAATCCCCTAGTGTTTCTTGGTTCCAAAGTGGGAGAGGATCCTCAAGAGTTGGTGGGTGAGGTGTATAAGGTAGTTAATTATATGGGTGAGGTGTATCAATTGAAGGATGTTGCCTAAGTTTGGTTTACATAATGGAAAGGCAATAGGAAGGTAGGAGCGGGTCCTATAAAGTGGGTGGTGTTTAAGAAAGCATTCCTTGATAGGTTCTTTCCCCATGACAAGAGGGAGGCTAAGGTAAAAGAGTTTATCAACCAAAGGCAAGGTAGCATGAGTGTGCAAGATTACACCTTCAAATTTACCCTATTGGCTAAGTATGCTCCATCTTTGGTGTCTAACCCGAGGTGATATGAGTAGTAATTCTACGGGTGTGTCTGACTTAGTTGAGGAAGAGTTTCGTACGACAATGCTCCATGATGACACGAATATCTCTAGGCTTATGATGTTTGCTCAACAAATTGAGGAGTTCAAAATTAAGAAAAAGCATAGAGAGATGAAGAGAACTAGGTCAGGTGATGAAGGTCAACCAAGGTTCAAAAAGAGGGATTTTAACCAAGATTTTTCAAGCACTCCTAGGGTTAACCATGAGAAAGGCAGTGAACCTCCATTTTCTAAACCTACTTGCCACAATTGTGGAAAGAAGCATCATGGAAAGTGCCAAGCCGGTACAAGTGGGTGTTTTGGTTGTGGAAAGAATGATCATTAAGTGAAAGATTGCCCTACTCTTACGGCCAAAGGAAGAGAGGCCAAACAAGCTTCTCTTAATTACCCGGTATCCCAATGCTCCAAAGAAAAATCGTTTCTATCTACTTCGAGCTAGAGTGGAGAAAGGAGCTCTTCCAGATGAAGTAAATGGTATGTTGATGGTTTCTTGTAGTTGTGAATGTCTTGTTAAGGTCCCTATGCTATGTTCATTTTAGCCTTATTATGGGTTTACTCCCAAGGTGGAGATAGTATGTTGAATAGTAAGGTTGTTAGAGTTCCGATATCTTTATCTCTTTCCTTCTATTCCAATTCAAGCTTGAGACCAAGAGTTCCTTGTAGCTTGTTTCATGTTTTGGAGTCATGTGTGATTATGTGTTTCCATGGTCTCTTTATGATATGCATGTTCTTGATGAATTCATGTTTAATGAGAAACATTAGTTTTTATGAATTATGTTCCTCATGTTGATGTGTTTTTAGTATGAGTTGCATATTTGCTCCATGAGCTAAATTGTTGAACATGCCTAAATGTGCTTCTGAGAGTAATTGCATAATGTGCTTAATGATGTTATGATGAATATGCTTAAACTTGGAGAAGTTATTTCCTCCAACGAAATGAGAAATGTTGGAGTTATCATGCATAATGAGTTTGTAGATGTAGTCTCTACTTTCTTATGTTGCATGGAGTATGTTTGAGATGGAGTTGATGTTTCATCCTAGTTTTGTGCATTGTTTATGATGTTTCATGCATGATGGGCTGCTAGTCTTGAGTCTTTAATTCCTCAAAGTCTTTAAAGTGTTATTTGAGGACGAATGTTCTAAGGGGGAGAAAATGTAACGACCCAAAAAACTAGTAAGTGAAACTGGAGCCTAACAAGTGTGTGATTGAGTTTGGTATGGGGTTTGAAGTTGTAAAATAAGTTCCAGAGCTCTGGTTGAGGGGTTTAGGGTTTAAACGTCAAGGTACGACCCCAAACGGACCAACCAAGGGTCCTTGTGGAGGACCCTAAAGCCTAACCCCAAGTCTGCCCCAAATGACAAAAAGTTGTCAAAAACTAAGGAGCTACGGATGGGACCTACAGCCTCGTAAGTTTGCCCCAAATGCTAAACTTCTTTCTTAAGGCTATGAGGTGTTTCAATATCTCCCCTTGGGATCATTTGTCCTCGAATGACGTTCTAGGCACTTCTTAAGATCACAGATATAGACTAGAAACCTATCATGCTTGCAACACTTCTAAATGCACAGAACCAAAGAGGAAAACTTCAAATCCAAGCTAAATATACTTCAATGCAAAACAGGAGAGGTAGGAACTATTTCTAACAACCCAAAATGCATGAAATTCAACATATACTCATGTTCAAGGAGAAACTAATATCTCCAATCTAAAAGCAATGCTCAACACAATCTCATTGAGCATATATGCAATCTATACTCATAACATACATCTAAGGAGGAATCTCTCAACTCCAATCAAAGACATATTTATCAATTCATCTCATGAGGTCTATAGGCAACACTACTCAATGCACTACCACCTGAGAAAAATTAATCATGCAACTTCATTTTCTTTCAAAACACAAGTTTTCATGAACATGCACCACATAATAAAATCACGGAAACATCTAAAACACACATGACTCCAAAATATAATACAACTAAGAGAAACTTATCATCTCAAGCTAAAGGAGGAATAGAAGGAAAAGATAAGAATATCGAGACATCATACTGGCCTCGGCCTCTCAAGTAGCACCCTTACCTAAAACACTCACAAAAGGTTACTCTTAAACAATTTCATGGAAGCAATTTTCCTTTTCTTCTATTTCATAACTTGTTGGTCTAAGATCGCATATGGGTTTACAAAACAAGGACTAAACTTGTCACTCCCCGAGCCTACACCTTGAAAGTGGTCGGCACTCGAGAGCCATTGTTGGCCCCAAGCGAACCCTTGGCCTGACTTACTTACTCAACGAAAGACTTTAAGCATTAACAAAAGAACCCTTATGCAAGATAAGTCGACTGTCTCAAACTTAACTCATAATGTTTTAGAAATAAACATTTAACTTAGACAAAATGGGAACTCAATTATGAACATAAGCCAATAACAAAATGATGTCGAATGAACTAACATCTGACTAACTATCTATGAAGCCTCTAAAACAACTGAGATGGATGTCGGGACAGGCCCACGAAATCCTAATTAACTAAAATGATAAAGTAGTGAAAAAGGGGAATCCTCTCGATTGCAAGGAGGCTCACTAACAACTCTGAAGCTCATCATGATCAACGATAAGCTAGATGTTGATCTTGGTTACCATTGTCTGCATCATAAGATGATGCAGGCCAATTGGCATCATTGAATGTATGAGTATGCGAGTTGGAATGCTAAACCTAACTTAAGATTGAAAAGCATTCTCAAAGAAACGCTCATGTGGCTCAACTCAACATAACTGATCTCATTTCACAATAAAGTTGTTTAAAAACAAGTGAAATATAAAGAAATGTTGTTTAAAACATGTCGTCAACTTTGTGTTTTTAGAAATACAATAATAACTCTGTATGTATACGATGATTAAATATGGCTATGTTTGTATATAAAAATACAAAATACTGTTTTGGGAGTTTATTTAACCGACAACCATCACTTACGAGTTATAGTGATGATATAGTGTTTTATCTAACGCTGCCAAGCACCGTCTTATACCTTGCCGGGTGTATAGAACCTAACTAACTAAGTGGATCTGCTAGTCTATGCTAAAAAGCACTAAAGAAATCATCTAAAAAGTATGACCTCTTCTACCCATTCTGGCTACATGGTTTATGGGGGCTGTGAGTTATCTGAACTCTCCCTCATATTGATACGCTCAAATTACACCTCCTTTCAGAAGCATAAGCGATCGTTATCAAGTAAAGAACCCAACTTGTGGGTTGAGATCGATCCCACGAGGAAAATGGTTTAGACTTTACTTTTAACCAACAATTATATTCAATTAGTCAAATTATTTCCAGAAACAGGTAATAAAAAGGGGGGTTGTGCTTGTGTGAAACAAATAGTAAGAACTTAATAAGTAGTCAATAATTAAACTCAACTTTGGTTGTTATCAAGATAAGAGAAATAACTAGAGTATATGTGTTCCCCATAATCTCATAATGCAGTAATCTTAGTAATAGCAATCCTTTTCTAGTGTATTACATGCAAAGTGATAAGTTAGGTATCTCGAAATCCTTGGTCCGACATCTAGAGAAATTCACCCCGTACCTTGGTCCGGCTACGTGTGTATAATTTACTAACCCTTACCTTTACCTCATATTAGACATCATAATCGATGTTTGGCTTAGTTATTACTTCGCACCAATCGACACTAGCCTATTTGATAGCATCACACTAAATCTATGTTGATAATTCTTTTCTTGTTAATTACCTCCTTTGTCCGGCAAGTAGTAACAAGGCGAGTTCTAACGTTGGCCACCGTTAAAAAGACTACTAAACGAAAGAATTATCAATGCATGCAAAATACTAGTCAAGAATTGCTTATTTACAATTCATACTTTGTTAATTGATCATGGTTCCCACAACCCTAGTTGTGGATTTAGTTACTCATATTGGCAAGAACACATGTCATAATTGTAGATGAAGAAATCATAACTTACGTAAAGAGAATAATAAACCCAGAAAATTAACTTGAATTGCAAAGTCAAAATCTTCAAAACGAACTTGGGAAATCAATAATTGTTAGGGTTGCAAATTAATCTCCAACGTTACCAAGCAAAAATAGAATAATAGTGTCTAACCCCCAAAAACAAGGTTTACATGTCCTATTTATAGAAAACAAATCCTAAATAAAAAGGGAAGCAAATTAAGGAAAGTTTTGTTCAGGTACGCGTCTTCGATCCACGAGACTGACTTACGGACCGTCGATGGATCTACGGTCCGTATATCCCTTCCGTCACTCGAGACATAGAAAATATTTCAGCATCCAACAATCAGCTTCTTTGAAGCAGACGACGGACCAGCAGCACGGACCGTAGATCGACCTACGGTCCGTCAATCCCTTCCGTAGCTCCATACTTAGAATCTTCAAAAATCAAGTACTGGAACCCTCACAGTGTTACTCTACAGATCAACAGTGATCTACGGACCCTCAATGGGCACCGTGGTTCCACACTTTGTCAGATTTCCCTGATTTGTCCTCAACACCATGCCTACTGATCTACAGTCATCACCTACGGACCGTGAATGGCCCTACGGTCCATAGATGACCTCCGTGGATGCCTTTTTCTGCATTTCCTTCAGCTGTCTCTAAACTTCCGCGCCTGAACACCTTTCCTGCAAAAACATGATAAAACACATAAAAACACAATATAAAAAGGCCCTAGACACACACAACTTGTAAGTGAAATGTATTAGAAATATCGTAAACTCACGGTATATCAACACCCTCAACTTAAATTCATTGTTTATCCTCAAGCGACGCACTAGAACTCTGAACGACACTTGTATAGAAGCAAGCATTTCTAACTCAAGCAATCACATGGCTCTCTACCTCCTCATTGTTTGGGTGCACATTCGTTCTCTTAGATTCAACAAGCCAACTCATGTGGATCACATCATGACACAGACCAACCAACTGACACACAACAGACACCTTCTCACTGTCACCCAGGTACCAACTTTTCAACGATGTAACCAGTGCCCTTACTTCAAACGAAATCCTCTTTTCGCAAAAAATTATTTTCATTCATGGTACAAGGATTTATTCAACACTCACACTCAGAAATGATTTCAACTACATTTAGTGCTTACTGCCATAAACTTGCCCTTATTTTCACTGCTTAGACTCTCCAAAATAGACTCCAGGATCACTATAGGACTTTATTGGCTTGTAACGTAGGCTCAGGGTCAGGTGNTAGGCTCAAGGTCAGGTGTGGTACATTTGGGTACTGTTTAGTGACTTTCTGCCCTTCTTGTCTTTACACTAGGCTTTTAACCTCTTCTTGCCCTATTTTTGTCATATTATTGCTTTACCGCTTTCCCTTGATTTTCTTCAACAACGGATGTGACTTTAAACTTTGTAGCTTAATTTCCTTTTATTTTATTGCTCCTTTCTCTTTTAATAATTCACATCCTTTCCTTTTGTTTCCCCCATTTTTTTATTGTTTAATTTTTTTCACTCTTTTCATCCCCATTTTTCTTTCAGATTCCTCTTTCATAGCCACCCTCAACTTATGGATTTTCCCTTAGTTGAGGTGCACAATACCCGATGTCAGGTCAAGGCCAAGATTGAAGTTACTTTTTACATTAGCCACCCTCAACTTAGGCTTTTGGCCTAAGGCAAAGTGCACATGTCCAAGGAGGGACCGGGGGCCAACATAGTAGATTATAGGAAAGTGAGTTCGGGGTTTTAGAAAGAAATGGTTTATTTTTAGGCTCAAATTTGGATAAAAGGGAACAGTTATTTCATTTGGTTGAATCCTTCTAGGCAATTTGTGGATTTTTCAGATTAACGGCCTATGATCACTTCCTATCCTCTAGATTGAATTGTCTTAGCAGGACTAACCGGGCAAGTTCTAGTTTAGCACAAACTGTTTGAACAGTCAATGATTCTCACCCACTCTTGGCACATAGTTTCATTATCAGATTACCCAGTTCAAGTTTCAGGTTTAATCATGCAATCAGGTCGATTGTTATTATGTCATACTCAAAGCCAACACAATCAACTAATCGTAGCCTACTTCTAGCATACAACCCAGAATCTGACGGGTATCATTTTTCCTAAGCCATCATGCTTCACTCTGTATCATGCTTCTACACACACAATCCTAAGACATGTCAGTTCAACAAAATTTAAATAGTCTCTTGGGGTAAAAGAACACAGGCAAGAAAATCCCAAGAGAGGATTCGTGAGTTGGGTTACTCAGACTTCACCCTATCACTCACGATCCATTTACCCCACCCCAACAAAAATTGATGCAATTGTCCACAATGCATACATAGACAGTAAAAGTGAATGGATTTGAGTGAAGCAAACCTGTGAGGCAAAGCGCCGGCGAATCATCAATAAGCAGGGGGGTCAGGTTTCTCGGAGCCCTCTGGAACATCAGTGCGGGCACCCTCAGTAGTGCCCACCTCAGCAATCCTAGCACCGTCAGTAGTGCTCTCTATCAAACGCTCTGCATCATCAACGGTGCTCGCAACGCCTCTCAAAATAGGTTGATCCTCTGCAACTGGGGCAGAGCTCGATGCCCCTGCAGCTCTCTCACTCACCCTCTGCTGGCGCAACTCTTCGTCAGCAATCGAAGCCCTCCTAGCCTCCTTCTCCTGTCGACGCTGTCTTTTCTGAGCTTTCTTTTCCTCCATGTGATGAGAGCGGTGCCGCTTCCCCTTGGAACGTGTCGGTGCAGGCCCCTCCTCGGTTATGCCACTAAATAAAGCATCTAGCACTATATCATCAGCCAGCGCAGTAGGGGCAGCCTGAGTCTCAACTGAAAGTGCAGCAAGAATGGCATCAACATCAGTCCGAAGGCTAGCTATGTCAGCCCACAAAGCAGATAAGTCTGTGGCCGGAACTGATCGCTCGTGGACTCGCAACTCAAAGGCGTCAAGCCGCTTATTAACCACCAGGACCTTACGGTCCATCATCCCCTCCATCTTGCGCTCTATTCTAGCCTCGGACACGGCAATCGACTTTTGCATCCAGAGTTGGATGTGATACAGAAGTGTGGCCATCTGCGCCTCTAACTTTTGTACTCTGGCCATCGGGACAACCGTCGCTCCTAACTGTGGTGTGGACCGGGAAGAACTAGGAGCAACGCTAGCTGCCTGAGAAGAGGAGCCTGGGACAGTGTCGGTGTGGTCTGGGATAATGCGGTCACCGCCCTGTGCCTACCCCACAGTGTCTGCAAGATCGGAGCCCAAGGGGGGTACCTCAATCTGGGGCTCTCTGCGAGGTGCTGCCACATTTGCGTCATCCTAAATAAGGCCGATGTCCAATGCCCCGTAGGGTGGACTAGCCTGTCATAATCCCAGATCGGCACTCCAAATTCCCTGCACAAGTGAAAGATCAGATAGGGGAAGGGTGTCACGACCCGGGAGCACCCCCTAATCGTAACATGGCGTACTCGACCCCGAAGGGGTCTTATACAAGCCACATAGTCATTCATTGCATTCAATAATGAAAATAGTGCGGAATAATAAAAAAACTTATTTACATNCCAGATTCCCTGCACAAGTGAAAGATCAGATAGGGGAAGGGGTAAGTAGTAGAGGTCCTGAAAGCTCTCTCGTGGACCTCTACCAGCAGCATTCGGGCAAAGTCGATCTCTACTCCCACCAGCAATGCGGCAACCATCACCGCTCTGTCCCAAGTGACCTGATTGTCAGCTTTTTTAAGCGACACTCTGTTGCGTACCAACAGCCAGAAGAACTTTGCTACAAAATTCAATGTGGCCTTCCGGATGCCCAACTGTGGAGCAGCGACCCATTCCACTCGCTCGCCATCTGCAGCAATGTACCGGGCCATCCATAGTATCACAGCCTCTCGCTGCTCAGCATTCCTCTTGAAAGCACCACTCCGCACGATGTCCCAGTGGTAATCAAACTCTGAAGTGTTAGAAGACCAAGAGTGGCCCGTGGTGGAACCATAAAGAAAACGGCTAATGGTGGCGGGTGATATGTCTACCGGACACCCTTGTACCAAGGTGGAAGTGAGCGGGGCCAGAGCTAGTGGCTTTGACCGTTTGGAAATGAACCCGCGGAGAGTGGCAGCATAGGAAGCATAGAACTCCCAAACAATCTCCTCACTATACGTCCCTGGGTCTCAAGCCATCCAGTCACACTTGTGAAGTTTGAACAGCCGGTGAATATCTGGCACAGTATGCAAGCTCCCCGTGAGGACTCTGCACTCCTCTTGAATTAATCGGGCTATTTTTTTTTTGTCATTTACCATCTTTGCATCCCAATAGATTTGCCATTGACCCTCTACACAGCACCTATTCAGCTCCGCTGCTACCGGAGCGGGTTTATCATTCGTTGGTATAGGAATGGCCTCTGAACAAGTTGCCTCATCAGACGAGGCTGTTTGGTCATTCTCTCCAGACCCTGTGGATGATTTGGCGTTGGACCCTGTAGCATAGACAAACTCTGATTGTGAAGAGTGGGCAGACTAGGAGCCTGAGGCATAGGTAGACTCGGATCCGGACATAGGTCCCTCTGAACTGGAAGCAGCCCCAGTTGGTGACCCGATCAGTGTGTGCTCCTCATCAGACTGGGAGACAGTGACTACGTCGGGGATCACCTTCCGGGGGATGCTTCTGGGTACAGCTCCAGAAGCCCTAGGGTTGAGAGGCACATATGCTGGGTCAAAGTCATTCTCGGTGTCCTCATCAAGCAACTGGAAACTAGGGGCAACCGATTTGGACTTGCCCCGTTTTGAGTAGGTGACCATCTTCTTGGGTGCCATCGTACCTGTGGGAGCGATATTGGTGCCAAACTAACCATATGCAGCAAAAGAAACTTTTTAGAATTGGGAACGACCCTAACTAAGTTCATAAACAGAAAAAAAAAATTTGACAGATGCTACAGTGGTCATCCACGGAGGAGACCTACGGTCCGTAGACTGATCTATGGTCCGTGGATCTCTTCCGTGGATCAGGGGCCTGAAATATAGGTTGCAGATGGAAACCACGGAAGTGCAGAACGTTCCGTAGATGGATCTACGGACCGTAGTCCACCTTCGGGGTTTTACACTTGGTGAAAATTTGCAGGTGCATCAAATGACGAACCCAATCTACGGTCCGTAAATGGGGTATCGTGGAATCCATCAGTGCCAGGTATAATACATTTTTAGTTTTTTTGTTTTCAACATTAACCCAACCTAATCATGCGTATACACACTTAAAATATGCTAGTTCGTTATTCTTAAGATTTCGATCGATTATTATACCCAACAATTTAGACTAGATGTGGAACCCTAAGTGGAAACTAGCATATAGTATTGACGATCACACAAACTCACATTACAATTAATGCTATACAATCACTATCTATCGTTCCAAGGGCATTGTAATATTCATGTTTATCATACAATTTCATCTAACAATTACCCAAGGTTAAGACCCAACTCCCGACCCTCTATATTCAATCTATGAATCGAAATTCAAAGTGAAAAGAAAGTCTATTACCTTACAAGCAACCAGGAGTGGGGTGATTGCGTGATGATACTATGCTTAGCAAGACCAAGGAGTCACCTTTTCGTCACTAACCAAACACCGGACCCTTTTTTGGAAGATTATGGAATGGGTTGAGTTTGGTATGGAAGGGATTTTGGGAATTTATGGAAGGGAGGATATTATGAGATAGTTATGGAGTGATATGGGAAGTTTAAAGAGAGGGTGAAACGGTTTTGGGAGTAATGGAGGGAAGGGAAATTATTTGAAACAATGGGGGTTTTAAGTAATGGGGGGTCCGGGTCGGGTCAGTCAATTGTAGGGTTTGGACTCACGAGACCCCGTCTACGGTCCGTGAGTCGATCTACGGTCCGTAGCTCGGGACCGTACATCACAATTATACTAGGACAATTTTAGGGACTTACCTGGGATCTACGGACACCATTGACGGTCTGTGGATAAATTGACGGACCGTCGATGGGGTCCGTAGACCTCTGCACCAGACCATTTTCTTGCAGATTTCTTGCATAGTGTACCTGCACATGTAGCAACCAATAGGCTATTTTTTTACATTTTTTGGACACTCTTTTTAGACACGGACCCTATATTACCTCTAGCCAACACTAAGAACTAAAATACTGAAACCCCTACCTACATTGATACAAAGACGCAAGTAATCAAAGAAAGCTAAACTACGCAATGGAAACAGAACCCTATCGTTGGCTAGATTGTACATCTTAGGTTGCCTCCCAAGCAGCGCTTGATTTAACGTCGCGGCACGACACAGTTATCTTGATTACTCAAACTTCATCAAGAATGCAGGCCTCAATCACTTCTTGCATAGTTTCAGCATTTCCCAGATAGTTCTTGATCCTTTGCCCATTCACCACAAACCTTGTGCCATCCTTATTTTCAAGCTCAACCGCTCCATGCGAGAGCACTTTTGTGAGCGAAAATGGCCCGGTCCACTTGGACTTGAGTTTGCCTGGAAATAGGTGCAACCTAGAGTTGAATAGCAGCACACGATCACCAACCACAAATTCTCCCTTTTCAATTCTTTGATGATGATACCTCTTCATCTTCTCTTTATATAAGGCTGAACTTTCATAAGCTTTTAGGCAAAACTCACCAAGCACGTTCAAGTCATTCATCCTTTGATTAGACGCGGTGCCCCAATCCAAATTTAACTTCTTCATTGCCCACATAGCCTTCTGCTCTAGCTCTACTGGTAAATGACAAGGCTTCCCATATACAAGTTGGTAAGGCGACATACCTATGGGGGCCTTCTATGCAGTGCGATATGCCCATAGAGCATCATCAAGCTTCCTTGACCAATCCGTTCGATTGGCGTTCACAGTCTTCGGCAATATCTGCTTTATTTCTCTGTTGGATACCTCAACTTGACCGCTAGTCTGTGGATGATAAGGAGTGGCTACATTGTGACGGACACCATATTTCTCAAGTAGTGTTTTGAACAACTTATTACAAAAGTGAGAACCTCCATCGCTAATAATAGCCCTCGGTGTACCAAATCTGGAGAAGATATTCTTTTTCAAGAATGCGGTGACACTTTTACCTTCGTTGTTGGGGATTGCTACTACTTCCACCCACTTCGATACATAATCAACCGCAACCAGAATATACTTCATCCCATATGAACTCACAAATGGACCCATGAAATCAATGCCCCATACATCAAACAATTCGATCACCAGTATGGGATTCATAGGGAGCTCTTGCCTCTTTGAAATCCCTCCATCTCTTTGGCAACGATCACAAGACTTGGCAAAATCATGAGCATATTGATGGATGGTAGGCCAATAGTATCCACACTGCAAAATATTATGTGCAGTCCGAATACGCCCACCAACGGGTGATGAATGACATGCTTCAAGTACACTCAACATTTCAACCTCTGGCACACAGCGACGAATAATCCCATCAGCACAACTACGATACAAATAATGTTCATCCCAAAAGAATTTCTTCACATCATGCATAAACTTTTTCCTTTGGTGAAAAGACAAATCGGGTGGCACAATGTCGCTTGCCAAATAATTAGCAAAGTCTGCGAACCAAGGAATCAAATCACTAGAAACAGCCAATACCTGTTCATCTGGAAAAGCATAATTAATTTCAGCCCTATCTCCAAGCTTTAGCATGGCCTCTTCCTCTAATCTGGACAAGTGGTCGGCAACTTGATTTTTGGTTCCCTTTCTATGTTTTACCACAAAATCAAACTCTTGCAGCAACAATGCCCATCTAATCAATTGTGGTTTTGCATCCTTTTTTACCGTCAAATACCTCAATGCAGAATGGTCAGTATGCACGATGACCTTAGTACCAAGCAAGTAGGAACGAAATTTTTCAAATGCAAAAACCACCGTAAGGAGTTCTTGTTCGGTCACTATATAATTCTTCTGGGCCACATTCAGAGCTTTGCTAGCATAGTAAAAAGGATGAAGAATTTTGTCACGCCTTTGACCCAATACTACACCAAGGGCCACTCCACTTGCATCACACATTACCTCAAACGGTTGTCCCCAATCTGGTGAAATAATGATAGGTGATGTAACCAACTTTTACTTCAACTCTCCAAATGCTCTAAGACAAGCATCATCAAAACAAAACTTATTCTCCTTCTCGAGCAGTTTGCACAAAGGATGTGCAATTTTTGAGAAATCTTTGATGAATCTCCTATAAAAACCTGCATGCCCTAGAAAACTTCTAACACCTTTTACAGAGATGGGTGGTGGAAGCTTTTCTATTACCTCGAATTTAGCTCTATCAACCTCAATACCTTTCTTTGAAATTCGATGACCTAACACTATACCTTCTTTTACCATTAAATGACATTTCTCCCAATTCAGCACGAAGTTGCAGTCTTCACATCTTTTGAGCACCTCAGCCAGATGTTTTAGACAATGATCAAACGAATCACCTACCACTGAAAAATCATCCATGAATACTTTAATAGTGTCCTCCACCATATCAAAAAATATCGACATCATACATCTCTGGAAGGTCGCTGGAGCATTGCACAATCCGAATGACATCCGTTTGAAAGCAAAAGTCACATATGGGCAAGTGAAGGTGGTCTTCTCTTGGTCTTCAGGAGCTATAGAAATTTGATTGTAGCCCGAATACCCATCAAGAACACAATACCAACCCCTGCATGCAAGCTTATCTAACATCTGGTCCATGAATGGCATAGAAAAGTGGTCTTTCTCTGTCCACACATTCAGCTTTCGATAATCCATGCAAACTCTCCATCCAGTGACAGGCCTCATTGGAACAAGCTCATTTCGTTCATTTGGAACCACAGTCATACCACCTTTCTTTGGTACACACTGCACAGGACATACCCAATTACTATATGAGATGGGATAAATAACTCCCGCATCCAGCCACTTGATGATCTCCTTTTTGACTACCTCTTGCATAGGTGGATTTAATCTTCTTTGTTGCTCAACACTAGGCTTATGATCTGGCATGAGTTGGATTTTGTGAGAACAGATACCGGGGGGAATCCCAATAATATCTGCAATAGTCCACCCAATCGCTCGCTTGAACTTCTTTAATACAGTCACCAAACACTCTACTTGCCTTGCATTCAAATCTGCTGCAATGATGACCGGCAAAGTATTCTCTTCGCCTAAATATACATACCTCAAGTGTGGTGGTAGAGCTTTAAGCTCCAATTTCGGTGCCTCCACAATAGATGGTCTTGTGGGTGGGGACTCGCGATTCTTCATGTCTAGCTCATACTTCTTTGGTTTGGACCGGTATTCACACTTATCAAGTGCGGCTACCAACTCATCATATTCTTCAATACCATCACTACCAAAATTCATCATGACTGCTGCTAGTGCCTCAACACCTAATCGCTCTTCAATTTGCACTTCTGACCCACTCTCCACTCTGTAAGTTATAGCAGATACTGTTTGTAGCTCACCATTCTGCTTCATGGATCTACAGATATTGAAAGTTGCTTCTTCATTGTTCAGTCTGAACTTCATCTGTCCCTTTTCCATATCAACCAACGCACGCCCTGTGGCAAGAAATGGTCTCCCAAGGATGATGGGAACCTCAAAATCAACCTCACAGTCAAGGATCACAAAATCCGCCGGAAAGATGAAAGACTCTACTTTCACTAGCACATCATGGAGCACACCTATGGGCCTCTTCACAGTCCGATCAGCCATCAGTAACCGCATTGCAGTGGGCTTTGGATCCCCTAGACCCAACTTCTTATAAATAGATAAAGTCATGAGGTTGATGCTAGCACCAAGATCACACAATGCCTTAGCAAAGTGTAATAACCCTATAGTACATGGGATCGTGAAAGCACCATGGTCTTCCTTCTTCTGCACCAGAGATCTGGTAGCAATAGCACTACACTGCTGCAATCTATCATCATCTTCGAAACTCACAGACCTTTTCTTTGTCACCATATCTTTCATGAATTTTGCATATCCAGGCATTTGCTCCAAGGCTTCTATCAAAGGGACATTGATAGAAAGCTGCTTCAACATGGTGATAAACCTGCGATATTTACCATCTTCAGTCTTCTTCACTAACCTCTGTGTAAAAGGTGGTGGAGGTCTAGGTATGGGAACCACTTTCTGAGGTATCTCCACTTCTTGTTCTGTCACGACTTCTGACTCCTCTCTAACTTTCACCACATTATTTTCTCTTTTATTCTCAACTTCCACCACAGACGGCATAGGTGGATCTATGGTTTGCTTACCTCTCCGAGTGGTAATTGCCATACAATGTCCATCATTCTTCGGATTCTGGATAGTGTTGCTTGGAAGAGTGTCATGTTGACGCGGGTTCACTGTAGTAGACAACTGCGTCATCTGCTGCTCTAGATGCTTTATTGCCACTGCATGGGCGTCAACATTTTGACTAATACCAGATAAGTCGTTTCTCATCTCTTTCACATTCTCATCAGTCGCATCAAACCTTCTCATCATCTTATACAGCATATCTTCGATACGCATCATATTACCTCCAGCTTCTCTAGCACCAGATTCCCGATTTTGAGGGGGAACATAGGGTCCAATCTGATCATTTCTGTTTCCATAGTTGTTCCTATTGTAGTTGTTGTCGCGATTGAAGTTCCCATCTCGGTCATAGTGAACCTCTCGGTTGTAATTTCAATAGTTCCGACCTTGGTTCCCTTGACCTTGCTGCCAATTTTCCATGTTGGATCCTTGGGCATTTGGTCGGAAACCCCCCGTTTGATCGTTCACCGCATAAGTGTCCTCTTCATAGTAACACTCCTCAACTGGTGGTGGAGTTCTAGTTAAGTAGTTTACAGCTTTTACCTTTTCTGCTCCTCCACTCACATGCTTCAATACCGACCCCAACTCTGTCCTCATCTGAGCCATCTCCTCACGA
Organism: Solanum stenotomum; assembly: GCF_019186545.1. Lineage (NCBI taxonomy): Eukaryota > Viridiplantae > Streptophyta > Magnoliopsida > Solanales > Solanaceae > Solanum > Solanum stenotomum. The sequence goes on from NW_026032578.1 coordinate 41,093, forward strand.
ATATCATATGCAGAGTTAACAGTAGCATTATGAACAGGAAATGTGTTTCTCCCAGTATCTGACCTCCTAGTGCTCCACACTTTATTGTTGCGAGAGATCCTCTCTAATTTTTCAGCAATCTATGCGTATGTACAATCACCATATGAACCTCCAGCAATAGTGTCAAGTACTGTTTTATTGTTATCATCCTTCCTCGATAGAAATATTCCTTCAGTGACTCATCGTCAATACGGTGATTTGGGACACTTCTTACGAAAGCAGTGAATCTGTCCCAAGAGATACTCACAGACTCTCTAGGTAATGCCACAAAATTGTTGACCCTATCTTTGTGATTGAGCTTCTTAGACACTGGATAGTACTTTGCTTTAAATACCTCTGCTAGTTGGTCCCATGTGAAAATTGAGTTATAAGGAAGCTCAGTGAACCATACTGCAGCATCGCCTGTCAGTGACAGAGGGAACACTCGTAACCCAATGACGTTCATATCCAAGTCTGGTCTACCTACACAAATTTTGCAAACCACCATGAGCTTGGCTAAGTGAGCATGTGGATCCTCCGATGGCGATCCTGAAAATAAGCCTCTTGCTGAAAGCATCTGCATCAAACTATTAGTCACCATAAATGTGTGCCCTGGAGGTAGAGGAGGTAGGACGATGGGTCCATCGGAGTCTGCTATGTTGATGTTGCTGCAATAGTTGTCATGGTGTTGTGGGTCTGGTGGACCATGCACTCTCACTGCATCTCCCTATTGATTTTCAGCTAGACCCCGGTTTTCCCCACCAACTACTCTTGGCTGCTGTAACTCAACTGCTTCATTTAGATTTCCTCTGATATGATGAACTGGAAGTCCTTGATTGTTCATTCTTTGCAAAGTTCTGTTCAACTCTGGATCGTACGGAGTAAGTGGTTCGCCTTGGCTCCGTGTACTTGGCATACACTAGAGTCGGAACCAGAGAGAGACAAAAACAAAGAAAAAAAAGTAAAATTAGGAAATATTTGACTAACGTTCAATATTGTAGCTAAAACTAAATCTAAAAGCCAGATTCCCGGGCAGCGGCGCCAAAATTTGATACGCTCAAATTACACCTCCTTTCAGAAGCATAAGCGATTGTTATCAAGTAAAGAACCCAACTTGTAGGTTGAGATCGATCCCACGAGGAAAATGGTTTAGACTTTACTTTTAACCAACAATTATATTCAATTAGTCAAATTATTTCCAGAAACATGTAATAAAAAGGGGGGTTGTGCTTGTGTGAAACAAATAAAAAGAACTTAATAAGTAGTCAATAATTAAACTCAACTTTGGTTGTTATCAAGATAAGAGAAATAACTAGAGTATATGTGTTCCTCATAATCTCATAACACAGTAATACTAGTAATAGCAATCCATTTCTAGTGTATTACATGCAAAGTGATAAGTTAGGTATCTCTAAATCCTTGGTCCGGCATCTAGAGAATTTCACCCCATACCTCGGTCCGGCTACGTGTGTATAATTTACTAACCCTTACCTTTACCTCATATTAGACATCATAATCGATGTTTGGCTTAGTTATTACTTTGCACTAATCAACACTAGCCTATTAGATAGTATCACACTAAATCTATGTTGATAATTCTTTTCTTGTTAATTACCTCCTTGGTCCGGCAAGTAGTAACAAGGCGAGTTCTAACGTTGGCCACAGTTAAAAATACTTCTAAACCAAAGAATTATCAATGCATGCAAAATAGTCAAGAATTGCTTATTTACTATTCATACTTTGTTAATTGATCATGGTTCCCACAACCCTAATTGTGGATTTAGTTACTCATACTGGCAAGAACATAATTCATAATTGTAGATGAAGAAATCATGAACTTACATAAAGAGAATAATAAACCCAGAAAATTAACTTGAATTGCAAAGCCAAAATCTTCAAAACGAAATTGGGAAATCAATAATTGCTAGGGTTGCAAATTAATCTCCAAAGTTACCAAGCAAAAATAGAATAATAGTGCCTAACCACCAAAAACGAGGTTTACATGTCCTATTTATAGAAAACAAATCCTAAATAAAAAGGGAAACAAATTAAGGAAAGTTTTGTTCAGGTACGCGTCTTTGATCCAGGAGACTGACTTACGGACCGTCGATGGATCTACGGTCCGTAAGTCCCTTCCGTCACTCGAGACTTAGAAAATATTTCAGCATCCAACAATCACCTTGTCTGAAGTAGATGACGGACCAGCAGCACGGACCGTAGATCGACCTATGGTCCATCAATCCCTTCCGTAGCTCCATACTTAGAATCTTCAAAAATTAGGTACTGGAACCCTCACAGTCTCACTCTACGGATCTATTGTACGTTCCGCAGATCAATCTACAGACCCTCAATGGGCACCGTGGTTCCACACTTTGTCAGATTTCCCTGATTTGACCTCAACACCATGCCTGCTGATCTACGGTCATCACCTACGGACCGTGAATGGACCTACCGTCCATAGATGACCTCCGTGGATGCCTTTTTCTACATTTCCTTCAGCTGTCTCTAAACTTCCACGCCTGAACATCTTTCCTGCAAAACATGATAAAACACATAAAAACACAATATAAAAAGGCCCTACACACACAACTTGTAAGTGAAATGTATTAGAAATACCGTAAACTCACGGTATATCACATATCAAGGCTCAATACTAGTCCCAAAATTATAATATTAGCTCTTATGTTTAAAAACATACTTCTTTCTGTGATTTGAGATTTGTGCTAAAAAACATAGCTCAAAGGCTATCTTGGAAATCAAAGTTTCCTCACTTGCTTCATTTAGAAAGCGATGAATCTTTTCTGAAAACTCACCTGAAGGTTCATTGGAAATCGAGGTTTCCATTGTTGTTTAAATGCGAAAATATTTTAAACCCTTTCGTAATACATAGTCCCCATATACTTTTAAAGAAATTAACTTCAAACGTTACTCTTAAATCTTTAATCAACTTGAACTTTAAGTCTTAAAACAAACTTAAAACATTTGAAAAAGACTTTTGGAAAACTCTAAGAAATTCTCTTGACTTGACTCTTACTTCTCTTGACTTTCATCTTAACTTTCCTTGAATCGAATTATGGATTCAAGTTTCATGATCTCATATTTATGGATGATTTCATGATTTTTAGATGTACCTTAGAATGTTGGAATCAACTAGAAAACATAGGTACATTGCTAAGGAACAAGTACGAAAAGATGGGGGAAGAACTGGCGTCCCTGGCACTCTAAGAGGCGCGGCGTACCACAAGCTATCCTTGACGAAATCGACGAATCTTGAACGTTCTTCTCCTTTCTCCTCTTTTCTCCTCTTCTCCAAGCCTATGCGTGAAATTCACTTTGCTAAAACTTACTAAAATCTGAATTTACCCCAATTAAACTCCTAAAATTGAATTAGAATAATAAGGTAAGGAAAAGACTAAATTACCCTTCAAAAATTCGGATTAGACTCTCCTTAATCTAACAACCAACTTCCAAAGGGCATAACTTACTCCACTAACCCGGAATCATGCAAACTCGGCAGTGTTGGAAAGATCATTCCAAGAGCATTCAAACCATATCTGGAAGTACACCTAACTTATCATGAGCTGGAATTTATAGCCTTTTGAAGTTGACCAAAACCCAACTGTTCCTAACTTAAAACAATTTTTCTAGATTTTCATTCTTTGCAAAAATGACTATTTCCAATTATAAGCTTCTTCCTAGTTATTTCAAATTGTGAGATGTTACAATATTTCCCCTTTGGGAACATTCGTCCTCGAATGAGATTACTCTTACTAGGCTAAGGGTGAAACATGCAACATTCAGCTCAAACACCCACAATCAAATGTGAAACAACATGCCAACTTATATATAAATACTAAGAAAGGATTAGTACCGTACTGCGCAACTTCTCCAAATTCAAAGAGATATGGATATCTCTTCTTCATATTCTCCTCAGTTTCCCTAGTAGCTTCCTCAACAAAATGGTTTCTCAAAAGGACTTTGACTAATTTTACGTCTCTTGTTCTCAACTTGCAAACTTGGTGATTCTAGAATCTGAGAAGGAATTTCCTCATAAGATAAGCTATCCTTGATTCCAATATCTTCAGTTGGTATGTCCAATGAAGGATCACCCACGCACTTCTTCAACATGGTGATTTGAATGACCGGATAAACCGTGGCTAACTCTTGTGGTAGCTCCAACTCATAGGCTACATTACCTATCCTTTTCGATATTCTGTAAGGGCTAATATACCGGGGACAAAGCTTCCCCTTCTTACCAAACCTCATAACACCCTTCATAGGTGAGACTTTCAAGTAACCTCAATTATCTATTTCAAACTCTAACTCTCTCATCCTACCATCAGTGTAGGAATTCTGATGACTTTGGGTTGTTTTCAATCTCTCTTGAATAACTTCCACTTTTTCCATAGCTTGACGAACCAAGTCCGGTCCTATTAACCCAGCTTTACCAACTTCAAATCATCCAATAGGAGATCTGCATCTTCCCCCATCAGGAGCTTCATAAGGAGCCATTTGGAAGCTAGAGTGGTAACTATTATTGTAATCAAACTCAATGAGAGATAGGTGATCATCCCAATTAACCTTGAAATCAATCACAAAATCTACCTTGATACCTTAAACACTATCTCCCCTTTGTTCCAAAAGCCAATACTTTTTTTATTATGAACCTTTGCCTTTAATTCAAGCAACAAAGGATCTTGGTCTTGCTTCTCTCTTACTTCTGACAATAATGATGATTCAGCCCCATTCATCACCACTCCTCCTTCTATGGAATCCATTAGTCTAACTCCTAGTCGTGCAAGTCTATGCACCACTTTTGCTAATGTTTTCTTATCTTCCTCAAAATGGGTGGTACTCCCATAGATAACCTGCTCAAGGCATCATCAACAACATTAGCCTTACTTGGGTGATAAAGAATATCCATGTCATAATCCTTGAGTAATTCTAACCACCTTCTCTGTCTCAGATTAAGCTCTTTCATAGTAAATGCATATTGAAGACTCTTATGATCGATGAACACATCCACATGCACAACATAAAGATAAATGGTGCCATATTTTCAAAGAAATTACCACGACNGTGATAAAGAATATCCATGTCATAATCCTTGAGTAATTCTAACCACCTTCTCTGTCTCAGATTAAGCTCTTTCATAGTAAATGCATATTGAAGACTCTTATGATCGATGAACACATCCACATGCACAACATAAAGATAAATGGTGCCATATTTTCAAAGAAATTACCACGACAACCAATTCTAAGTCATGGGTTGGGTGGTTCTTCTCATGAACTTTGGACTGTCTGGACGAGTAAGCTATAAGTTTTCCATTATGCATTAACACATAACCCAAACCAACTCTAGACGTATCACAATAGAGAACAAATCCTTGCGTACCTTCTAGTAAGGTCAATATTGGGGCAGTAGTCAACCTTTTTTTTCAATTCCTGAAAGTTTTTCTCTCTAGCTTCAAACCATTGAAACTTCACTATTTTCTCAGAGGAAGACGAAATAGATGAGAACCCCTCTACAAATCTTCTATAATAGCTAGCCAAATCTAAAAAACTTCTAATATCAGTTGGAGATGTGAGTCTAGGCCAATTCTGCACTGCCTCTATCTTCTGAGTCTCAACTTTAACTCCATCATCGGAAACTATGTGGCCCAAGAACGCCATAGACTCAAGCTAAAACTCACATTTCGAGAACTTAGCATACAACTCCTTATCTTTCAATGTCTGAAGAACTATTCTGAGATGGCTAGCATGATCTTCTTCATTCCTTGAATAGATCAGTATGTCATCAATGAAGACAGTAACAAATATATCTAAATAAGGTTTGAAAACTCTATTAATAAGGTCAATGAACGCTGCAGGTGCATTGGTTAAAACAAACGACATGACCAGAAATTCGTAATGACCACAACGGGTCCTAAATGCTGTCTTAGGAATATCATAGTCCCTTACTTTCAACTGCTCCTTCAACTCTTTTAACTCTTCTGGTGCCATTCTATATGGCGGAAAAGATATAGAACCAGTATCTAGAAGAACATTTATACCGAAGTCTATCTCTCTCTCTGGAGGAACTCCGGGTAGATCATCTGGAAAGACATCTCGAAACTCTTTTACTATTGGAACTGACTGGATTGGAGGTACCTCAACAATAGAGTCATTAACTTAGACTAAGTAATAGATACAACCCTTAGAAACTAACTTCCTTGCCTTAAGGTACGAAATGAAAAGAACCTTAGGAAATACTGAACTAGTTTCCACTTTAAGATTGGCTCATTTGGAAACTGAAACTTGACAACTCGAGTTCTACAATTGACTGAGGCATCACAGGCATGAAGACAGTCCATACCAATAATGACATCAAAATCTACCAAGTCTAACTCAATTAAATCAACCATGGTACTTTTGTGATTGACGAAAATGGAACAATCACGATAGACTCGTTTAGCTAGAATAGAATCATCTACGGGTGTAGAAACACTGAATGGTTCACTAAGTTGCTCAGGAATAACATCAACATTCATAGAAACATAAGGAATTAAAAAAGATAAACTCACCCCTGGGTATAGCAAAGCATAAACAGTAAAGTCAAAGACTTAGATCATACCAGTAACAACATCTGGCGAATCCTATTGATCTTGTCGACTAGTGATCGTATAAAGGTGGTTTGCTCCTCCGCCAGTATCGGAAGTAGCTCCTCTAGGTGCAGCCCTATCTAATGGAGTAACTGATGAAGATTAGGCTCTATTGCCCTAATTCCACTACCTTGCCTTTTCTTAGGACACTATTTCATGAAGTGACCCTCTTGCCTACACTTGAAACAACCTATCTGGCCATCACGACACTTACCTGTGTGGATCCTACCACACTTAGCATAGGCACGAGGCTTACTAACCCCTTGCTCCACACTACCTTGAGAATCGGTAGTCTTGGCTCTGAAATCATGACTATTGTAACCACTTTGTTATTGGGTGCAAGTGCACTAGCAGATGATGAAGCAAGTCATTTATACTTATGGCAGAAAGAAAATCGGTTCACATTATCCTTTTGCTACCCGAACTCATTTCCTGATGTGTTATCTCTCTTATTCCTAATAGATTCTCTATCCTTCAGCTTATCGTCCTCAACTTGTTACACATGGATCATTAGTCTGTATATATCCATATCCATATCAACATCGCTGCCTTTCCCTCCCTACTTGACTGACGAGACAACCCAACAACGAATAAACTAATCCTGCTCCATGTTAGCAACCATCTCCAGAGCATATAAGGAAAGGTCTGTGAACTTTTGACTGTAATCATGAACACTCAGACTCCAGATTAAGGGTGAGAAATTCTCTTATCTTTGCCTCTCGCAACTCACGGGGGAAGAAACGCCCCATGAGAGAACTCTCAAACACAACCCAACTCACTTTTGGCGCATCCTTAACCGTATTTTATTTCCATTGGTCAAACAAGATTCTAGTANGATGAAGATTAGGCTCTAATGCCCTAATTTCCACTACCTTGCCTTTTCTTAGGACACTCTTTCATGAAGTGACCCTCTTGCCTACACTTGAAACAACCTATCTGGCCATCACGACACTTACCTGTGTGGATCCTACCACACTTAGCATAGGCACGAGGCTTACTAACCCCTTTCTCCACACTACCTTGAAAATCGGTAGGCTTGGCTCTGAAATCATGACTATTGTAAGCACTTTGTTATTGGGTGAAGGTGCAAGTCATTTATGCTTATGGCAGAAAGAAAACCGGTTCACATTACCCTTTTGCTACCCGAACTCATTTCCTGATGTGTTAGCTCTCTTATTCTTAATCTCTTCTCTATCCTTCAGCTTATCCTCCTCAACTTGTTACACATGGATCACTAGTCTTGATATATCCATATCCATATCAACATCGCTACCTTTCCCTCCCTGCTTGACTGACGAGACAACCCAACAATGAATGAACTAATCCTGCTCCATGTTAGCAACCATCTCCAGAGCATATAAGGAAAGGTCTGTGAACTTTTGACTGTAACAATGAACACTCAGACTCCAGATTAAGGGTGAGAAACTCTCTTATCTTTGCCTCTCGCAACTCACAGGGGAAGAAACGCCCCATGAGAGAACTCTCAAACACAGCCCAACTCACTATTGGCTCATCCTCAACCTTATTTTCTTTCCATTGGTCAAACAAGATTGTAGTGACACCCTTCATTTGGTATGCAGGTAGTTCCACCCTCTCAGCATCAACAATATGCATAATCTAGAAAACTTTCTTAAGCTCTTCAACAAAGTACTCTGGATCCTCTATGACACTTGAACATGTGATGTTTGGTGGGTTCATCCTTAAAACACACGGATCCTTGAAGTATTAGCCACTTCCTGTCGATTATCTCTCTGTCCAACTTGATGGGTCATAACTTGACTTAACATCTGGATAGCTTCACGGAATTCAGCCTTGGTGCCTCTCCTTAGGGTTTCACTTCTGGTGCATTATGTACCCATTGTTCCTCGACCCCTCTCCTAGAAGGATGACCTCAGACAGCTCTTCGTGGAGGCATCATTATCTGAAAACACGTGCAAGCACGAATTAGAGGGAAACTATTTATAGATCAAACTCTAACACATGAAATGAGTGTGAAAGAAGTAAGAAATTTTCCTAAATTATAGATGTGGTGCACTTCATACTGATAACTAGGACACTGGAGACACAGTTTCACAGACTCCCTAGGACCCTCAAACTCTCGCATCTAATACCAAGTTTATCACGCCCCGAGCCTACACCCTGGACATGGCCGACAGTCGAGAACCATTGGTGGCCCCAAACGAACCCTTGGCCTGGCTTACTTACTCAGAGAAAGAACTTAAGCATTAAGAAAATAACTCAAATATGAGATAACTCAACTGTCTCAAACTTAACTCATAATGTTTTAGAAATAAACATTTAACTTAGCCAAAGTGGCAACTTAATTCTAAACATAAGCCAATAGAAAAATGATAACGAATGAACTAACATCTGACTGACTATCTATGAAGCCTCTAAAATAACTGAGATGGATGTTGGGACAATCCCATGACACCCTAATGAACTAAAATGATAAAGTAATGAAAAAGGGGGATCTTACAAAATGCAAGGAGGCTCACCAACAACTCTGAAGCTCAACAGGATCAACGTTGTGCTGGATGCTGATCTTGGTTACCTGCATCTGCATCATAAGACGATGCAGGCCAACAGTCATCAGTACATTGAATGTACAATTATGCGAGTTGGAATGCTAAACATAACTTAAGATTGAAAAGAATTCTGAAAGAAACACTTACCTGGCTCAACTCAACTCAATATAAAGTAGTTTAAAAATAGTTGTAATATAAGGAAAAGTTGTTTAAAACATGATGTCAACTATGTGTATTTAAAAATACAATAATAACTTTGTATGTATGCAAAGATTCAATATGAACACTTTTTGTATTTAAAAATACAAAATAGTGTTGTGGGAGTTTCTCTAACTGACAACCATCACTTAAGAGTTATAGTGATGATACAACGTTTTACCTCACGCTACCAAGGACCGTCATATACCTTGTCGGGGCTATAAAACCTAACTCACTAAGTGCATCCACTAGTCTATGCTAAAAAGCACTAAAGGAATCATCTAAAACATATGACCCTTTTCTACCCATGGTGGCTACATGGTTTATGGGGGCTGTGAGTTATTTGAACTCTCTCCCATATCGGTGCTCAATACTACACCAAAAAATATAATATTAGCTCCTATGTTTAAAAACATATTTATTTCTGTGATTTGAGATTAGTGCTCAAAAACATAGCTCAAAGGCTATCTTGGAAATCAAAGTTTCATTTCTTGCTTTATTTAGAAAGCGATTACTCTTTTCATAAAACTTAGCCCGAAGGCTCCTTGGAAATCAAGGTTTCCTTTCTTATTTAAATGAGAAAACATTTTAAACCCTTTGGAAATACATAGTCCCCATATACTTTTGAAGAAATGAACCTCAAACATTACTCTTAAATCTTTATTCAACTTGAAGTGTAAGTGATAAAACAAAGTTAAAACATGTTTGGAAAGACTTTTTCGAAACTCTAAGAACTTCTCTTTACTTGACTCTTACTTCTCCTGACTTTGATCATAACTTTCCTTGAATTGGATTATGAATTATAGGTTCATGAACTCATGTTTATGGATGCTTTCATCATGTTTAGATGTACCTTAGAGTGTTGGAATCAACTATAAAACATAGGTACATTGCAAAGGAACAAGTACGAAAAGATGGGGGAAGAACTGGCATCCCTGGCACTCTGAGAGGCGTGGGGTGCCAACCCTTGAAATTTAGGGACCAAGTTGGGGCGCTCTGACTAGTGTGGCGCCCCAGAGCTAAACATTCAGAGACCCCTTTTTGGGGCTCTGAGAGGCGCGACGGGCCAGGACCCTCCCCAGGTGTTCCCCAAATTTTCTTCTTCGTTTTTTAACTCTAA
>NW_026032579.1:0-1118 GCF_019186545.1 Solanum stenotomum
GGGTCTAAAACGGGATTGTGGGACCCACTATTGGAATTTCAAAAACGAATCCGAGAAAACGTCCCAAATACCTTACTAAACTAATACCCCAAAATTTAGCACAAACAGATGCCTAAAACATAGCAAATCAGCCACAACAATTAACACTAGCAGCCCCTTGATCACCCATTTCTGGAAAAACGAGACCCTTCCAACCCAAACAGATTATACCACGACGATCCTTGCGAAAAACTCTACAAGTTAGCCTCAAGAATGACTCAAAACGGACCTAAGATGATCAAGATCTCACATTTCAAAATTCAACAACAATTCATTCCGAAAATCACCGTAGCAGTAGCTAAATTCTATTTTTTACCTCAAACGAAGCCTCCCCTCGCGTTCCTGAGATCACCTCTAGATTTCCCACGAAATTCTCTTGAAGTTAGCCTTTTGATTCACTTAATTCAGGCCTAAAACGGAGGAAAAATCTTATGTTGGAGATGTGAAAGAAATAATGGACGAAATTCGTCCTAAAATCTGGAAATTTCCAGATTTCCATCCGCTGCCACGTGGCGTCGCGTGGCTCTGCAACGTCACCGCCGCGTTAGAATTCTACAACCCTTCAAACTTAAATTTCGATGTTTCGGACTCGTTCGGAGTCGAAAAAATACAAACCATATATGGAATCTGATTGAAAATGATATTTTAGACTCAACGGTAAGGCGAAATTTCCATTTGGAGATCGATTCGATGAAAAGTGGGTCCCACACCTAGTATCATTTTGAGCCAGATTCCACAACTGCCATCTAAAGCCTCGGGAAGTGAACAAAGGGTCGTTCTAGACCAAAATCGATATTCCGAAGCTAACCTAGCTGTCAGAATTTTCATCTGAGCACGTCTTCCAAGAAGGTTGACCAAAGTCAAATTTTCAAGCTATAAAATCTCCAAAACAGGGAAACGGGCCTAAAACCCAAATGAACGACCAGGCGACCGAACAGTCAGTGCCAGCAAGTCATAAATGACTTGGGGTCGCTACAGGAATGCTCTAAACGAGGGAAAGAATTCTTTAATTTAAAAATGACCTGGAGGGTCATTACATTTGGTAATTTTAATTTTCTCGTTTAATTTTATGAAAAAAC
>NW_026032580.1:0-438 GCF_019186545.1 Solanum stenotomum
TTTGCCATATCATAAAGCTGCAACGGTAAAAAAACGTAAAATCTCCATTTTTCTTTAATATTTGGCATATTTTAAACAAAAAATAGGGCAAAATGTAAATGAAAAGTAAAGGAAACAAAGATTAACACTTACTTGGTAAGAATTTCAGACAAATTTGAAATTTTAATTGACCAACTTTACGTCTAGAAAAACCCAAATCCAGAAGGAGTTCCACGAAATCAGCCCTTATTCAAAAATAACTTTTAAACAATGAATGATTTCTCGCAACAAAGTTAACGGACTGAAAACATTTCCAATACCGGCAGCAGCTCCCGCTAAAGGAATTGTAGCAGCTCCTGCGCCGATTCCTTTTGCACATTCTAATCTTACATAATAATAAAGAAAGTTAGCTCTTTATTTGTTTATCTCGCTCTTCTTTCTTTTCTTCGATTTTAGATG
>NW_026032581.1:0-6352 GCF_019186545.1 Solanum stenotomum
CTGCGATTTGAAGTTGGTTTTCGATTCGGTTCCAAGGACTTACATTGATTGGCTAAGTGTGGACGGCGTTCCATGGGGATTTATGATTATGGATCGATAGGGATTCTTTCAGCAGCTACATTGACACCTTTTTCGGACATCCGAATTCAAGATCTAGCCTCGACTTCATTGATATTTTTGAAGAGCATTCGGTTCAAGGTCCGACCTCTATCACCCGAATACTTATATAGAGCATCCGGTTAGAGGTACGACCTCAGTTACTTGATACTTATGATTGGTTACTTGGGTACTTTTGGTGAGCATCCGGTTCGAGGTCCGGCCTCCGTACTGTCAGATTCTACTGATTGGGTTTGAGGTTCTGGTTCGATGTTCTCCGGTCTTGGCCCTTGGGTTATGTTCTCTTTAGTTATAGTTATTATGTGTACTCATTGGGCTTATGGGGGTCCAGTTAGGTGTAGTTAGCTTATAGATTACTTTAGTTAGTTCTTTCTACACTTGTGTGCATTCCATTGTTTACTTAGACTTCTGCTCTTAACCTCTGTTTGTGTTATTCCTTCTTTTCATATTGCCTTTACTCTTCAAGCTCAGTCGGCCTATGATGCTTATTGGGTACATGTTGTTTTGGTACTCATGCTACGCTCTGCATATGTTTTCGTGATGCAGGTCCGAGCACTAGTGGCCAGCGTTGATATCGAGCTTGGAGTAGTCTAATCCGGAGACGGGGGTGAGCACACAACATTTGTACTATTTCAGTCTCCATCTGTATATATAGGCTTGTCTTTTACCTTTCGAGACAGTCTAGTTTCTGTGGTCCACTTTTGGGACTTGTACTTGTGTTGTTAAGTAACTTTGTACTAGTGACTTCGAGGTTCTCGAAGGGATCTTTATTTGTATATATATGTTTTGGTTTGCTTCCGCCTGTTTATATTGTTATCTTAAATTTTGCCTACTCTTGTTTAGTTTCTGCTCTCAGACCCATTACTTGATGTTCCGGGTTACGGGTTGGCTTACCTACTGGTGGGTTATAGTAGGTGTCATCATGACTCGAGAAATTGGGTCGTGACATATATATATATATATATATATATATATATATATATATATATCATACTAATTGTTTACTTTATTTAATGTGGAGGTCATTGAGAAATATAATAGTGTTTAGTTAACTGTAGTATCCTTTCTTACGTGGCTACCTATTTGTTGACTTGTTTATATGTTGACGAGTATCATGAACCCACATTATTAATCTTATATTCCTCTTTCTATTTTATCATCTCGTTATTGAATATTCTAAAGTCTACCAAAAGATAAAACTCTTTACATTATGCAAAATCTATTGTTATGTGTTTATAAATAGATCAATTTTTTTTGGTGTATTCTTTAAATTTCAAGCACTACAACAAATCAATACTATTTTAATATCATTATATCAACTTATCAAATTGAGTGCAACTATTTCAATATCATTATATAAGACTTTTAAATTCTTGAGTCACCTTTTATTATTCTAAGTTTATATTATATTTTTTTAATTAAAATTTTTCATTGTTTACATTCTTACTTTATAAGGTTTGCATACCTACTACCTTTTCGAGACTTCACTTGTAGGATTACATTGAGTATGCTATAATTATTCAATTTATATATGACAACTAAAAAAATAAGACCTCGCTATGAAGTTTGGTTTTAGGCCCCCAAACTTGTTGAGACAGTCCTGGCGGCAATTAAGTTAATATCATTGCATCTAGAGTCGTTAGAACCTTTAACGTTATTTATATACATTATAGATAATCATATAATATTATTATCACTAAATATAATAACAATAATTATATTACTATGGTTAAATAATGGGAAAAAGCCCAAAATAGTCTCTAATCTTTGGGTTAAGACTCAAAATCATCATTGTATTTTTACATGGAGCACTAATCCTCATGTTTGCAATATTATTGCACTTTTGGTCCTTTCCTAAACTTTTGCCTTTTTTTTAATATTAATTTTGTACACAATTATATGTATTTCAATCGTTATATATATATATATATATATATGAACACATTGTTTTGTTCAGATGAAATATTATTGCAGCTAAACTAACAACCTACCTTTGATTCTCGAACTATATCAATTTATTGTTGAAATATGACGTTGCAAGAAAATAATTTTATATACTATTGTACGTGAAATCGACGTGATGAACTTCTTGATTTTAATTTAGAAAAGGAAAATGCATAAGTACCCCTCCAATCTATGCCCAAAATCTCATAGACACACTAATACTATACTAAGGTCCTATTTTTAACAAGGACCCCTAAAGTATACCCTTGGTATTAACCATTTGGCTCATAGTTGCTCTTATTTTTAACAAGGACCCCTAAAGTAAAACCATTAACTATATATTTATTATGTTACATAATCTAACTGCTCTAAATTTAAACCCTTCTCAAATAAATAATAAAAATCACATATGATTCATGTTTTTATCCTGATACGCTTGAAAATAATATTCAAAAAATTATTAATATCATGATATGTTACTATAGACCTATTTTAAGCCACCCCTCTCCCCTATTTATTATAACCCAACTCATAACTGGGGATCCAACTAAAGTTCATACTCGATTTTTCATCTAAAAATAATTTTTCATTAATGAAATTTTCTATCAATTATCCAATTGTCTTGCTCATTTCCTCTTTTTATTAATTTTTTAATCTCTTATTCTTAATTAGGATATCATGAACTCAAACTTGAAATGAACTTGCATATTCTTTTAATTTGAAATAATTATTTTTGTATAAATGTCGTCGTTATTTTACTCCTTTTTTCTCCCTCGTTTTGTCATAAGTTGAAAAAAATAATAATTAAAATTTAAAACGATGAACAAGATCCAAGAAGAAAAATAATGGAAGAGAGAGGGGGGGTCGTTATTTTACTCCTTTTTAAAATTTATTTACTATGAAACCAAAATCAAGTCAATCATATGAACTCATATATTAAGTAATTTAAAATTATTTTAAATGAAAAATGACCTAAAATACCCTTAAACTATGAGATTTGGTACAAGATTGCCCTCCATCCACCTTATAAGTGTGGACCGTTAGAAATAAGAGTATGTTTGAGCCAAAAGGGTTGACGTCAGGGGTATTTGAAGGCCTAAAGGTGGATGGAGGGTAGTTTTGTACCAATTCAAATAGTTAAGGGGCATTTTAGGCCCTTTTTCGTTTATTGTATTTAATGAGTGAGATTCCTCTTTCTTTAACAAATTTTTGTATCGCATGATTTTAAACTTGTCGCAAGGAAAGTTATAATTAAAAGCACTCCAAAAAGAGAAGAATAATTCTTTTTGAAACTGATTAAAAAGGAGAGTAAGACAAACAAACTAAAATAAATAAATATCATATTTACCAACATAAGTTGTGGTAGAAAGAGCGAGATTCTCTGGGATCCGTCCTTAACAAAAGTCTTGAATTCAAGCTCTAAATAAAATATGAAAAAAGAATCTAATTAGAAGTGTCTTCCTCAAAAATGAGCTTTGCAATATATAGATCCAAATTAATCGATTTTTAATAGATATTGTTAAACACCGAGTAAGAAATCAGAAATAAAAGATTTAAATTTCAATCTTAACATATGTAGACTTGTCTCTCATTTTAAGAGTCAACTTTTGTGCAAAATTGCTTCATTTACAATTCTTCAACAGAAGGAAAGAAGAAGAAGAATCCACCATTTGGAAGGTCAACCTCATTCTCGCCAGCTAGGTGAAAGTTTGTTCTGGTAAGTTCTTTCAAAATATGCTTTCGAAAGTTTGTTTGTTTTTTGAATTACTGGTATGAGAGGGGAATTTTTTATTGTATCTAATGAGTGAAATTCCTCTGTCCTTAACAATTTCTTTGTATCTCATGATTTTAAATTTGTTGCACCGAAAGTTATACTTAAAAAGGTTATTTGAATTTGAGATTTAAAAAAGAATATTTTAAAATATTTTTAATTTTAAAATATTGTGAAAACATTAGTTTATAGATCTAATAAGATTTTTTGTAACTATGCGAAGGGCGAATAAATTTACTAATATTTGTGAAACTTGTGTGTACAGGTAGAGATGGCGGCTGCTTACGCTGCACTAACTTCTGTGTTGGGAACCATAGAGAAGGTTTTAGGGTCCAACGAGATTCATAAGTGTTAAATTAGGTCTTAGGCCTAACTCACACCCCAAAAGCTAGCTCAAAGGAAGGAGGATTGCCCAAGCCTTATAAGGAGTCCACCCATCTCATTAACCACCGATGTGGGACTTTTGTCATTCTTTAACAATAAGCAACAATTGAAATCACTCTACGCGATGTTTGACACTCTGCAAAAGTCTCTAATTGGCAAATGTGATGGCGGAGAACCAATTATTACAAAGGATTTGCAAGTAAGAATTAAAGATGTTGCACTAGATGCAGAAGATGAAGTTGAATCACTAATGAAACAACTTATTATTGATCTGGATGAAGATGATGAATGTTGTCGTGCGAAGCTTGATAAGGTCTCTCAACAGGTTATACAAGCAACTGATTCTGTCAATGAAGAGCTGATCATCAAGCAGAAGATCAACAATTGTCCAGAAGCTGATGAAAATAACGTTTCTCCACTATTAGATGATTCAATCCGTGAGAACGTTATGGAAGGGTACAATGAAGAAACAAAAAATATGGTTGAAAGACTTACCAAAAGCTCAGGAGCAAATAAACTGCAAGTGGTTTCTGTTGTGGGGATGGCGGGCATAGGTAAGACAACTTTTACCAAAACTATATTATTCGATAACTCTATTAAGAGGGTCTTTCATATTCGTGGTTGGATTACTTTGTCTAACAACTATGATTTAAAAAAGTTGCTCCTAGTCCTCCTTCATGATGTTATTAAAATGGAAGTCAAGAATTCTGATGAAATGAATATTGGACAACTAGCTGGTCGCATAAACCAAGGTTTGCAGGGACAAAGGTATTTGATTGTTGTGGATGACATATGGAGCGATCAAGATTGGGATAGAATTTCACATTAGTTTCCAGATTGTGGTAACAGTAGTCTAATTTTGTTGACTTCTCGAGACAAAAAGGTTGGTGAGCATGCTGCTTGCAATACTAAAGATGGTTTGGTACCGATGCGTCTTCTGACACAGGAGGAAAGTCGGTATCTGTTTTACCACAAGGCATTTGGGAAAAATTACAGTATTCGAGGGTCAGAGGTTGATGAATTCGAAAAGGTTGGAGAGGAAGTTATAACAAATTGCAAAGGATTATCGCTAATGATTACTGCGGTTGCTGGTATACTCTCTAGCAAGAGTAAACTGGATGAGTGGATGGAAGTAGCTCAAAGTGTAAGCTCATTAGTAAATGATGATGATTACCAACAATGCTTAAAAGTTGTTGCTTTGAGCTACAATCATCTTCCTTCTCTAATGAAAGCTTGTTTTTTGCATTTCGGAGTTTTCCCAAAAGCCCATGTCATTCCTGTGAAGAAGTTGATTAGATTATGGATTGCAGAAGGACTCGTAAATCTTAATGGAGTTGAGGAATTCAAACAAGTAGCTGCTCGTGTTTTACATGATCTTATTGGGAAAAGTCTAGTTATTGTTGACAAGCAAAGCTTGGATGGGCAAATTAAGACATGTAGGATTCATGATCTTTTTCATGATTTTTGCTCGAAGGAAGCTGAAAGCGAGAATCTTCTGTATGTTGCTGGTTCAGATTCCACCACTGTTTCTCAATTACACACAAATTTCCGTCAAGGTTGAAGGTGGATGTCAGTTCAATCAAAACTTGATGATCCTTACTCCAGTCAGTATACTCCTATTGAAATACGCTCTCTTTATGGATATTGTAAATTTTTTCATAAAGGAGTTTTTCATTTCAAACTACTAAGAGTATTGGACTTGGAGAAATATAAGATCCCAAGACTCATTAATAATTTCGAAAATGGTAATAATTAACAAATATTAGATTTGAATACATAATTCAAAAAGTACAGCGAATTTAATATTAAAAATCTTAAAAGTCAAATCTATCGGGTTTGAATTCATAGGAATGTCAAATTGAATAGTAAGAATGTTAAAAATCAAACTTATCAAGTTTAAATCTTAAATCAGCCCTTATCGTGATGCATGTGTTCCATCTACATGAGAGGTCGGATCTTGAGGGTCGGTTATGTGAATACAATAGCCTTTACCTAGATATGTATATAAAAGCTAATTAAGTATCTATAAATCTTTGAACTGCATGTGAACAAGTTTCTAGTCTAGAATTAACATGAGGTTGAGACAGTGATGGCTGTCCTGGAGCACGAGAAGAGCTCACCGCTGATTTGAACATA
>NW_026032582.1:0-18008 GCF_019186545.1 Solanum stenotomum
TAAGCAAATTCATGATGTTCTTTATGTTTCTGACTTGGAAGAAAATTTGCTTAGTGTTGGTCAACTCATGGAAAATGGTTATTCTCTTGTGTTTAGAGATAATTATTGCAAGATTTATGATAAAATTGAGCCAAATCAAGTCATTGTTGAAGTAGAGATGATAAAAAGAAATTTTCTTTTACAATTTCATTACAATGCATTCAAAAATGAAGTTGTAGATGATT
This sequence comes from Solanum stenotomum, assembly GCF_019186545.1. Taxonomy (NCBI): domain Eukaryota; kingdom Viridiplantae; phylum Streptophyta; class Magnoliopsida; order Solanales; family Solanaceae; genus Solanum; species Solanum stenotomum. Next base: position 225 of record NW_026032582.1, read on the forward strand.
CATGGCTTTGGCACAAAAAAAATTTGTCACTTGAATCTTCATGGTTTGAAGCTTCTCAAGCAAAAAAACATGGTGCAAGACCTTCCTGAGATACTGAGATTAAGGTAGAGAATACTTCTATCATATCTTTAGATACATCAAATCAAGAAGAGGATGAGGAAAATGTCCCTCAAAGGGAAGAAATCTCAGATTCAGATGATGAAGAACCACCTCCAGGAGGAACACAAATGTTGAGTGACATTTATCAAAGATGCAACTTTATCGGTGTTGAGCCAGAAAATTATGAAGAGGCAATAAAGTTTGATGTTTGGAAGAAAGCCATGACAGAAGAAATTTGAATAATTGAGAAAAATAATACTTGGGAGCATGTAATTATATCCAAAGAAAGAGAAGTTGTAAGTCTAAAATGAATTTACAAAACAAAATTCACTCAAGAGGAGATATTCAAAAGCACAAGAGAAAGGTGAAATTCAGTTGCTTTATTGCCAGACAAGAGAACAACTTGCGGACATCTTCACCAAAGTACTTCCTAGAGAAAAGTTTTGATATCGTCGAGAACGCATTGGAGTTGTCAAGCAAATGCATTAAGGGGCAGGGAGTGTTGGAATTAATACATTCACACCTTGATGTTTATAAGTCTTCCAATATTGTCTCTTAATTTTTCAAGAAGTCTTTTAGTACTTTGTAACGTATCTAGTAAATTATGATACATGTAGATAGCCATTTGTGCTAGACTTTTGTTTTACATTTTTAGTAGTATAAATAGAGATGTAGTTGATAATTATAATCATCTCAAGTGGCCTTAAGTAACCTATATAAAACTTGAGCATTCTCTAAAAAAAGTATTATCCTTCTATATATAATTCCTACAGTACTTACCACTCCTTCATGCAACCCTTATTGGTACTTTAGACCAACTTAATTAAGAGGGAGTTTGTTCCAATGTAAAAATCTTTCAAGGTCGAGCAATGTGACTAGAGGTTACAAAATTAGTTTATGACCTTCCCAACATGACCAACTCGTCCAAGCATAAGTAAGTTTATCGTTCATTAGTTTATTAACTCAACTCATTTTACACATCTAAATGTAATTATGACAATGAATTAATCAACTAATACGCACAAAGACTGACAGACTATAACTAAATATATCTACTTTTAATATCAGCACACCTTAATTAGATCGAGTAAGCAAAGTCCATAATATAAAGTAAAAAATAAAAACTAGAAAATAAAGTGAAGGCCAAAATTCCTTCAATGTACATGTAAAGTTGTAACTGTCTTCACCCCCTCATGGTTAAAGTTTAAGCTTTTGGGAAAATGGAGGAGAAGAAGAAAAAATAATTAAAATTGGCAAAATAAGCATTTCACGCTCGATCAGCGAGTGTATCATATGACTTACTATGCCATGGAAACAAAAATAAAAAAAGTGACAAAATGATATATTATTTAGGTCTGACATGAAATGTTTAAAATGAATAAATTTTATTAGATGTGTCTAAGTAAAAGTTGGTGCCAATTTTAGGAGGCCGCAAATAATTCAGCCAAATAAATAATAACTATATAGTCCAACCATTTCCTTAATTTCAAGGGTGAAATTTTTCTGTTTTGGAAGAAGTTATTTCGTTGTCCTTTATTTTTTCGTGATGGATGAATATTTATTTTTCCATTAAATGCCTCCAAGGCATACAAGATCTTGCTCTTTGCATGGGAATTAGTTGACTAAAAACTTAAATTAATTAAGACAAAAAGTACTATTGGCCTTATCTTCTCAACAAACGCAGAATCAATCAATCTTATCTAGGCAGGATTAGTTATATGTAATTGGTTTTTGGTGAATTTTTTTTTATTAAATACCACCATATTCCGACTTTCTAAAAACCTAATCTCCATTATTTATTTATGCAACTATGTTGAATAAGGCATTGGCCTTAGACCCCCAATTTCAGAGCTTCAATTTTTTACCAAGAATAAGTTATGTGTTAATCTTTTATAGAAAAAATTAACTATTTATAATAAAAGTATATATTTTTAAAAAAATATTATTTTATTCTCTTTAATCCCATTTAAATAGATGAAATTAAGAAAAAATGTTTTATTTTCTTACACTCTCTACGTTAATATTCACATTATTTTATTCTTTTAACTGCTTTTACACTCTCTTCTTTAAATTTTTGATAAGTTAGAGTAGTACTCTGTCAAAAATATGAATCAATAGTCAAAAGTGTTGAACAAAGTAAATTGTAAATTTTTTTCTATTTATTCTTAGATTTTCAAGCATTACAACATACATAGTAAAATGTGGGGTATACAAATTATCAACTTCTTGAATCAAATTCTATGGTTCTAACTCTTATCTTTATTTGAAATTCGTCAACTTATTACTTATAGAACTATGTTAACATTTCATATAATAATTGCCTGAGTAAAAAGATGTTTTTCAACGTTGAATTGACAAAATTCTAAAGCTAATAATTGAAAAAGAAATTGAATAAATCATTTATAAAAAAATATTAAGTATACTTTGCATTTAAAAATGTAAGAGCTTTTTTCTAAAAAAATTAATGCATCTGAAGTTTATTTAGATTTTAGGCCTCTAATTAAAATTTTATTTTAGACCTCCGATTGCGTTGAGCTGCCCCGACTTACATTATGCCTTTCACATCAAAGATGAATAAATAGCAAAAACTCAGTTTGTCCAGTTCAGATATATGTATGTGCTAATTATAGAAAAATTGACTTCCACATGCACAGTAAACTATATATGGCGGAATCAAAATTTTCACTACGTGAAGTCAAAGTATATAGAATCACATACACAAAAGTCAAAGTGAATTCAACATATAATAAATACATAAAAATTTTGCCTATTAAATGGATGTCAACCAGTTGGACATGGGTGGCTCCATCCAGTGGCGGAACTAAGTAGTGTCAAGAAGGTTAAACAACTCCCTTCGTCAAAAAATTACACTTGCAAATAGAGTACAAATGAGTTTTACTCTATTTGGTGTTTGATCCTTTAAACAATCTTAATATAGGTGTTTGTTTAGGCATCAAAATGATTGAGGTTGGTCACAATAAAAGGAATCTCACTGAATTATAAGCCCTGCTGAAAGAGACATACTATAACTAATCTAATTTCTAGTCCTATAAATTGGCTTTGATCCTCTCTAGTTGATGTGTGACAGAAAGAAAAAAAAAAATACTAAGTAAGGTCTCTTTCACTAGTAGTAACAAAATATGTCTACTTTTGGCTTGGGTTTCTTTGTTATTTGTATTGTAGGTATATTTTTAGATGCTAGTCATGCACAGTTACAACTCAATTTCTATGCCAAGAGTTGTCCAAAAGCAGAGAAAATTATTCAGGACTATGTCCACAAGCACATCCCAAAGGCACCATCTCTTACAGCAGCCTTATTGCGACTTCATTTCCATGATTGCTTTGTCAGGGTACGTTAACATTTTATCATATGTTCATATGCTTAATTGAATAGGCCATAAGTCGAGTGTCTAAATGAAATTTACTAACAAGTTTAAGGAGTTGTCAGTGTATTCTGCTCCAAATTAAGTGTTTTATTTTTTATATAATTTTGCAGGGTTGTGATGGTTCTGTACTTCTGAATTTCACTTCGAGCACGAAGAATCAGACGGAAAAAGTGGCTATTCCTAATCAAACATTGAGAGGTTTTTCATTCATAGATGGAGTGAAGAAAATAGTTGAAGCTGAATGCCCTGGAGTTGTTTCTTGTGCTGATATTGTTACCTTAGTTGCTAGAGACTCTGTTGTGGTCACCGTAAGTATAAAACTCGAGAAAATAACACACATAAATATTTGGCTATATAACTTAACATCGACTAATTAGTCAGTGGGTTCAGAATGAACGTTACATGTGTGTACATATAGTTTGAACTCACAGAATCCGCTTTCTAATTATCTTCTTCTTTGCATGATAGAGAGGACCTTTCTGGAATGTACCAACTGGTAGAAGAGATGGAAAAATATCTAATGCTTCTGAAGCATTGGCAAATATTCCACCTCCAACAAGTAACTTGTCTAGTCTCCAAACATCTTTTGCCAACAAGGGTCTTGATCTAAAAGACTTAGTCCTCTTATCAGGTAAACTCAATTGAAGTACATACACATTTATAGAGGCGCGAGTGCAGCCTATGCACTATTGGTTCGACTGAACGCATATTTTTAAAAGTACAATCAGTTCAAATCTTGAATTTGCTTCTCGTAACAAGCATAACTACACAAAGTTCAAATCCTGAATTTGTCTCTGGTAACAATTTTCATTTTTCGGGCATAACTATAACAGAGGTTTTTTTTTAATTTTCAGGTGCTCACACCATTGGAGTCTCTCATTGTTCGTCATTTTCAACACGTTTGTACAATTTCACCGGTGTTTTAGGCACACAAGATCCATCTCTAGACAGCGAATATGCATCCAATCTTAAGGGGAAAAAATGCAAATCAATCAACGACAATACAACAATAGTTGAGATGGATCCTGGTAGTTTCAGGACGTTTGATCTAAGCTACTACAAACTTTTGCTCAAAAGGAGAGGCTTATTTCAATCTGATGCAGCCTTAACAACAAGTGCTACAACAAAATCATTCATCAACCAGCTAGTTAAGGGTTCACTCGAAGAATTCAATGCGGAATTTGCAAAGGCCATGGAGAAAATGGGAAGGATAGAAGTTAAGACTGGCTCTGCTGGTGAAATTAGAAAACAATGTGCATTTGTGAACAAGTAGAGAACCTATATTTGTACTTTAAATTTCAAATTTATGTTTGTGTTTTGTTATTGTTTTTCTGAGGATTATTTGTATTAATGTTTCTTTGTATAGTATGTTTGTTATTCTACTTTTGTACCTTGATTGGGAGTTCCAAAATAAAATTCCAATGACAAGAGCCTTTTCTTCTCCATTTTTGTTGTACTAATTACTCAATCTTATTAAGAGTGAGCATATAACTTATATACAAGGGTCAATACTCTTAAGTTTGACTAAGGGTAAAATATTACTAAAGTGTTACAAGTCGACATAGCTAATGATTTATCTTTTTAAAAGTTAGAGAAAATTATAGTAAAGGAAAAGTCTATTTAACTTCCTAAATAGTAACACTTTCACATATAATGGTAAATATTTACAAGATACTAGTAGCCGTTTGGCCATAGATTTCCTAAGTAATATAATATTTGAGGAAAGATTTGGCAAATAGTGTTTGTCCATACAATTTGTCACTATTTGGCAAATATCCCAAATTCCCAAATACTAGGTTTTTCTAGTATTTAGGCCAAATCTCATTATTTGAGATCTTTTAAAAATTGAAATTTTACACCAAACTTTTATCTTTCACAAAAACACCCTCTATAGTAGTTGTTTGCGTTGTATTACATATTTTTTTACGTGAACACCAAAATAGTGATGAAATATTCGGTGAATATGAAAGTGATGATATGGTTGTTGATGAAAATGATGAACAATCGGCTCAGAGTAACAAAGTCATGTGCTTTGTCTACTTCACAATGTATGGAATGATGCTTGTTGCACTCACTCCAAACTACCACATTGCTCCAGTGTCACGGACACTACTTGTTATTTGTTGCAACGAAGATCCAATTGACTTGTAATACAAACTTATGGTTAGTTTTGATAGTTTTTAAAACTTGTGAGTATAAATCATATTTTTCTTAAAAAGTGAAATATGTTTCCCAAATACTATGGCCAAACACATGGTGAAAGTTCACCTAAATTTTCACCCAAATAATATTTGCCAAGAATATTTGGAAATTTATGGTCAAACACTAGCTACATACGGGCGATTCTTCCTTACTATGATTTTTCATGTTTTCCTCTTCAAATTGGCTTCTTTTAATATATTTAGATCATATATTTTAAGCAAGAAGAACATATTTTAAGCAAGAGGATGGAGCAGTTGATTTAGATAACAAATCTAATAACTAGAACTTTTTTTAATTTTTATTTTGGTCAGAAACTATAAGTTGACCTTGAAGAATTTGGTGTAGATAAAGTTTTAAATAAAAGATTAAGTTGCTGGGAAATAATATGAACAAAATATACCTTTTTTAAAAAAATACTTCTCTTTTGCCCCCCCCCCTCGACCCTCCAACCCCCACCCGATTGAAATCCATTCGACGATCTTTTTGATAATTATACTAGTTAATTAACTAACATAACTATAGTTTGAATTAATTATGACTCACAACTTAATTTTAGTTGTAATAATGTCATTTCTCTTCTCTCTCTCGACTTTCTCCTCTTTTACAGTATACAAATACATATACAATTATATGTCACATATACAAATACAATTAGTCTCTCTCCACTCCCTGCCCTCTCTCGCTCGCCCCTCTCCTCCCTCTCCCAAACTAGCTCGCCTCTCTCCTCCCTCTCTCAATATTGCTCGCCTCTCTCCTCTCTCTCCCAATCTCACTCGCCTCTCTCCTCCCTCTCATTATCTGACCCGTCTCTCTCCTCCCTCTCCCAATCTTGCTCGCCAGATATACAAATACATATGTATACCAGTTACATATATACGATTATCTGGCACATATACATATACACAGTTCGTCTCTCTCCACTCTCTGCCCTCTCTCCTCCCTCTCTCATTCTTGTTCGCCAGATATACAAATAAATATGTATATCAGTTATATATATACAATTATTTGTCAGATATACATATACAATTTGACTCTCCCCACTCTATTTCCTCTCTCGCTCGCCTCTCTCCTCCCTCTAACATGTAGTTACGAATCATAATTAGCAAACTATAGCTACAAAGTATAATTAAGTTATTTTTGAGTGACTATAAGCAAAAATCCCCCTATGTAAATAAATAATAGTTATAGTCCAATCATTTCCTCAATTTCAAGAGTGAAAAATTTCTTTTTTGGAATGAGTTATTTCATTGTCCCCTTTTTTTTTTAGAAAATTTTAGAAATAGGCTTTATAGCTATAGTTTTGATAATTGCGCTCCATAATTATAGTTCTGTTTGCTAAGGCGGTTGTCGTTTGTATATTTATGTCCTTTTGTATATTTCGCTTACGAATATACAAATAGGGTAAGTATATATAAATTTTGTATTTATATATTTAAGAATTTTTTAGAACTTCGTTTGTATATTTCACTTGTCAATATTGTTGTGTCGGAATTTTCCTATTTCTAGAAAAATCACTTTTTGAAATGTTCTAAGTATAAAACAATTTGAGAAATATACTTAGAAAAGAGTCGCCACTTAATTTTTTAAAGAAATTAAGAAAACTTATAATTTCCAAAGATTTAAACAGAAAAAATCATTTGGAAATACCAAAGAGGGTTCGGGGTTCAATTTACACTTCGAGAAGGGTTTAAGCATTCGAAGTGTCCGCTAACATGCGGTTGACCTGCGACTTGACTTAATATATATTTGACTAATTTTTAGAAAAAAAAATTGATTTAACATAAGAATAATAACTTACAATTTTTTGTTAAAAAAAAAGTTAAATAAGTGACACATTTATTTTATTTTATTTTATCTTTTAGAGAAAAGAGATCCAAAACGAAATATTTGACTTGAAATATAAATGATTAGAATGTTAATAAAACTAGATTAATTAGAATAACTTAATTCATTTTAAAATAACTTAAACCAATTTTAATATATTAAAACATGAAAATTATTTTAAATTAATTGAAGAATAAAAGTTCTGGCTAACCTTTTTGAGAAAATGACTAAGCAAGTATTTATTTATTTATTTACACTATAAGGTTAACTTTTAGAAAATAGTTAAACAAAGAGCGATTTATTTTTTTAGAAAATGGAACCTTAATTGAAATATTTGAATCAGAGATAAGTAATTGGAAATTTAATGGAATTAAATTAATTGGTTTTTATTTGAGTCAATTTTTGGTTTATAAAAAAAAAGAACTATTTTAAACTAATAAAAAAAAAAGACTAAAGATTATAAATGAAAATACAAGAGTTGATAAAAATAAGATTTTGTTAGAAACAAAACAACACAGAGAAATAGTTCGTCTTTTGGGGAATTCGACTAAGTTGATTTACGATTATAAAGTTAGAGTTAAACAACAAACAATAAATAATCACAATTAAATAATTAGCGAGTAAGGGAGAAATTTCAATTTGGGCCTCCCTTTGGGCCAAATTCGCTGAAATTTGGGGCTTAGGCTTAATTTCCGTTTTTGTATACACTATTTGTATATCAGTGTATATCGGATGAATACTGTCCATTTTTTTTGTATATAAGACTATATACCGAATGTATACAACCTAATTCAACTTCCAAAACACCTGTTTCGATTTTTGGGCTCCATATTTCTGTATTACGACCTGTATACCAATGTATATCTAGTGTATACAGGCTGTATACAGTCCATTCCCTTGGACTTTAGGACCTGCAACCTGTTTTTAGTTCCCTGTAAACCTGCTTTCAATTGTATTTCAGCTTCCCAAAACTCCAACAATCAACGATGAAGGCCGACTCGATAACGGAAGCATTGGACCAAAGGCCCAACAAGAAAATGCAAAGAGAGGAGTTCATGGCGAACTCGGGCAGATTTCACATGCAATAAAATGAGAAATAATATCAGTACCCAATAATAATATCTCCAAACCATAGCTTAATGATGCTTAACCAATCCCAAAATAATAAATGTGTCAAAGGGAATTACCGCTTAACTACTCAAGCTAAAGAAAATGAACAAGTAGATTAGATAATTACAGCAAAACAAACCATAGATCCCAAGCAGAAGAGAAGACAATTTTAAAGGCCTAAAAAANAGGGTCAAAATTGGGTGTCAACAAATATACAAACTGTTGTTGTATATGCATTTTGTTATTAAAATAAAATATTAAGTGCATATGTTAGTGGGTATAAATTACGGTAGAATATGACTATTGGTTTTTGTAACTTATATGACCATTAGTTCTTGCAACTCTCATGGTCATTAGTTTCTTGTAATTCATATTACCGTTAGTTTTTCGTAACTTATGTAACATCTATCACATTCATCAACCCATATTCTACCCATTGATTATATGGAAGACTTCTTCACCTATAAATAATGGTGTTTCTTCATTGTGAAGGAAAGTAGGAAAAATGTTAAGTGTGAAAAATATTGTAGTGGGTAGTAGTGAAAGAGAGAGTTAAGACAAAGAAAATATTCTTAGTCTTTAACTGTATTCACTATGAAAAAGAGAATATTTATCTGTTGAAGGAATGTGTTCTTATGTGGAGTTTTGGACTCTTCAACTAATCTGGAGTTGTACAAAGTTGTTGGGCTGTTGTATCCTGGAGGGGACAAGTCAAGAGTGATACTACTGGATCGGTGTAGATTATGCTGCAGTGGGCTTGAATCTCCTTAAAGAGAGCGAGTTATCCGCGTCTCGGCCTTATTAAAGATTTATTCATTCATTTTTTATGATTTTCTTTTCAACTGTAATTTATTGTATTTGTGGTATATTACACCAACATAAACATTGTAATTTATTACTCCGTAGGTCCACTTTTAATTGTCATGTTGTGTTTTTCCAAAGTCAATTTGACTAATTTTCAAAGTTAAATTAAATTACATTAATTCGATATTTTAAACAAAAAAAATTAGAAATTTAAAAACTACACGAAAAGTACTGTAAATTGCAATATTTTGCATATCAATATGGTGAACAAAATACATCGTAAAATGTTAGTCAAAGTTCTTATCTTTGACTCGAAGAAAGGAAACCATGACAATTATAAGTGGATGGATGGAGTATGAATTTTTCATAAATAGTATACAAATAGTAAGGGTAAGCATATACAAAAGTTTGGATTTATACAATCAGGAATCAAATTATACAAATTTCGGATCTATACAAATCAAGCGAATAGCAAGAATTGAAGAAATTGTAGCCTCGAATTACAATTTTCTTAAACTGTAGTCATAATATCTAATATTGGCTAAATAGTATTATTTTGTATAATTTCCCTGATGGATGAATATTTATTTTTCCATCGAATGCCTCCAAGACAAACGTGATCTTACTCTTTGCATGGGAGTTAGTTGACTAAAAACTTAAATTAATTAAGACAAAACCTACTATTGGCCTAATTATCTTCACAACAAACGCAGAATCAATCAATCAATCTTATCTAGGCAGGATTATGTAATTGGTTTTTGGTGAAGTTTTTTTTTTAATTGAATACCACCATATTCCAACTTTTTAAAAACCTAATCTCTATTATTTTAATTATGCAATTATGTTGATCCTTACATTATGCCTTTCACATCAAAGATGAATGAATAGCGAAAAGTCAGTTTGTCCAGTTCATATATATGTATGTGCTAATTATACTACGTGCTAATTATTGAAAAATTGACTTCCACATGCACAATAAACTATGGCGGAATCAGAATTTTCACTACGTGATGTCAAAGTATAAAGAATCACAGATGAAAAAGTAAAGTGAACTCAACATATAATATATACATAAAAGTTTTGCCTATTATATATACAGTGTAATTTTGAGTAAATGGGTGTCAACAAACACCACTTGGACATAGGTGGCTCCATCCAGTGACGGAACTAAGTAGTGTCGAGAATTAATCGACTCCTTCGTCAAAAAATTACACTGTGCAAATAGAGTAAAAATGAGTTTTTTAAAAAAAAAGATTATATGTGACTTGTTGAATCTTCTTAACCTTTAGAAATATTCAAGTATAGTGGTAAAGGAGGTTAAAAATTAATTTTGGTCATATGTTCAAATTATAATTGTGACATTTTAAAATCTTTTTGAATGCCCTTATATAAATTTTTGATTCCGTGGTCACTACACCATTGTGCGCGCGCACACATATGTATACATGTTTTTCTAAATAACTATCTATATTTTTCTTTCATTTGGTATTTGATCTTTTAAACAATCTTAATATAGGTGTTTGCTTAAGCATCAAAATGATTGAGGTTGGTCACAATAAAAGGAATCTCACTTAATTAGTAGCTCTATTGAAAGAGACATACTATAACTAATCTAATTTCTAGTCCTATAAATTGGCTTTGATCTTCTCTAGTTGATGTGTGACAGAAAGAAAATAAAAATACTAAGGTCTCTTTCACTAGAAGTAAAAAATATGTCTACTTTTGGCTTGGCTCTCTTTGTTTTTTGTATTGTAGGTATATTTTTAAATGCTAGTCATGCACAATTACAACACAATTTCTATGCCAAAAGCTGTCCAAAAGCAGAGAAAATTATTGAGGACTATGTCCACAAGCACATCCCAAAGGCTCCATCTCTTGCAGCAGCCTTATTGCGACTTCATTTCCATGATTGCTTTGTCAGGGTACGTCAACATTTTATCATATGTTCAATTGAATAGGTCATAAATTGAGTGTCTAAATGAAATTTAATGGTATAAGTTGTCGGTGTATTCTGCTCCAAATTAAGTGTTTCTTTGTTTGCTTTTTTAATTTTGCAGGGTTGTGATGGTTCTGTACTTCTGAATTTCACTTCGAGCATGAAGAATCAGACTGAAAAAGTGGCTATTCCTAATCAAACATTGAGAGGTTTCTCATTCATAGATGGAGTGAAGAAAATAGTTGAAGCTGAATGCCCTGGAGTTGTTTCTTGTGCTGATATTGTTACTTTGGTTGCTAGAGACTCTGTTGTGGTCACCGTAAGTATAAAAGTCGAGAAAATAACACACATAAACATTTGGCAATATAACTTAACATCGACTAATTAGTCAGTGGGTTCAGAATGAACGTTACATGTGTGTACATATAGATTGAACTCACAGTCTAATTATCTTCTTCTTTGCATGATAGGGAGGACCTTTCTGGAATGTACCAACTGGTAGAAGAGATGGAAAAATATCTAATGCTTCTGAAGCATTGGGAAACATTCCACCTCCAACTAGTAACTTGTCTAGTCTTCAAACATCTTTTGCCAACAAGGGTCTTGATCTAAAAGACTTGGTCCTCTTATCAGGTAAACTAAATTGAATTATAGAGGCGCGAGTGCAGCATATGCACTATTGGTTCGACTGAACTAAATTTGCTTCTCGTAACAAGCATAACTACACAAAGTTCAAATCCTGAATTTGTCTCTGGTAACAATTTTCATTTTTCGGGCATAGCTATAACAGAGGTTTTTTTTTAATTTTCAGGTGCTCACACCATTGGAGTCTCTCATTGTTCGTCATTTTCAACACGTTTGTACAATTTCACCGGTGTTTTAGGCACACAAGATCCATCTCTAGACAGCGAATATGCATCCAATCTTAAGGGGAAAAAATGCAAATCAATCGACGACAATACAACAATAGTTGAGATGGATCCTGGTAGTTTCAGGACGTTTGATCTAAGCTACTACAAGCTTTTGCTCAAAAGGAGAGGCTTATTTCAATCTGATGCAGCCTTAACAACAAGTGCTACAACAAAATCATTCATCAACCAGCTAGTTAAGGGTTCACTCGAAGAATTCAACGAGGAATTTGCAAAGGCCATGGAGAAAATGGGAAGGATAGAAGTTAAGACTGGCTCTGCTGGTGAAATTAGAACACAATGTGCATTTGTGAACAAGTAGAGAACCTATATTTGTATTTTAAATTTTAAATTTATGTTTGTGTTTTGTTATTGTTTTTCTGAGGATTATTTGTATTAATGTTTCTTTGTATAGTATGTTTGTTATTCTACTTTTGTACCTTGATTGAGAGTTCCAAAATAAAATTCCAATGACAAGAGCCTTTTCTTCTCCATTTTTTTTGTACTAATTACTCCCTCTTATTAAGAGTGAGCATATAACTTATATACAAGGGTCAATACTCTTAAGTTTGACTAAGGGTAAATTATTACTAAAGTGTTACAAGTCGACATAGCTAATGATTTATCTTTTAAAAATTGAGAAAATTATAGTACAGGAAAAGTCTATTCAACTTCCTAAATAGTAAAACTTTGACATATAATGGTAAAAACTACATATGGGGGATTCTTCCTTGCTATAAATTTTCATGTTTTCCTCTTCAAATTAGCTTCTTTTAATATATTTAGACCACATATTTATGCAAGAAGAACATATTTTAAGCAAGAGGATGGAGCAGTTGATTTAGACAACAAATCTAGGGATGTGCAACGGTCGGTTCAGTTCGGTTTTATGTATTATTGGTTTGGTTTTCGATTTTTAAATATGTTAAATCAATAAGATATTTTTTATCGGTTTTCGGTTTATCAATTTTGGTCTTTAATGGTTCGGTTTTCGGTTTAACCAATAAGAAAATACTTATAAAACAAATATATGACTTTTCTAATAAATTTGATGCGAAAACACAATAATGTAACTTTACAAATGCTCATAAAATAAAAACAATAGTAACAAATATGAAAAGAACTATACAAGTGTAACACAAAAGGAAATTAAGAAGAATAGGGTTCGTACTTTAGATTTTAACGTTTTGTATAATGTGAAATTATAAACTCAAAGTCATTATGAAGTGTGAATTGAAGGCTAAAGGACAAAGATAGTACAACTAATAAGATATTGAGATTAATATATACTCTCTCCGTTTCACAAAGAATGACCTGGTTTGACTTGACACAAAGTTTTAGAAAATAAAAAAGATTTTTGAATCTTGTGGTCCTAAATTAAAGTTATGTCAAATGTATTAAATTGCCCTTCAATCTTGTGGCTTTAAACATGTCACGTTAGGGGTGCGCATCGGTCGGTTTGGTTTGGTTTTAGGTGTTATTGGTTTGGTTTATCGGTTTTCGGTTTGTAAATACTTCAAACCGATAACCAAACCAATAACATATTTCTTATCGGTTTTTGGTTAATCGGTTTATGGTACTTAACGGTTCGGTTTTCGGTTTAACCAATAAGAAAATACTCATATATATTATATACACGATAAGAAAATTTTCAAATAAACCATATGATTTTTCCAGCATTTGGCATGAAAGTAATAATCATAAAAGTAACAATCATTTTTCTTGCAAGTTTAGACACTAGACACATTCAAAGGAAAAAGTGTGAAAGTAACAATCGTTTAACCATTAACAAAAAGTGTGAAAGTAACAATTGTTTAACCATTAACAGTAAGACTAATAAATTTAGTATAGTCTTATTGGGTTATCGGTTTAACCATTAACAAAAATTATAAAACCGGAAACCGAACCAATAACCCAATAAAAAATTTTGCAAAACCGTTAGCCCAATAACCCAATATCAATAAACCAATAGTGTTTTTTTCGGTTCGATTTATTGGTTAAATCGGTTTTTGCACACCCCTATGTCACGTGGAAAGCTGAAATTAAAATATTACAAAAAAAGGAAAGAGGTCACTCTTTTTGAAACAAACTAAAAAGGAAAGGATGTCATTCTTTTTGAAACGGAGGGAGTAATATTTATGTACAAGTAAAAGTAGTAAATTACTAGTCTTAATGGGTTATCGGTTTACCCAATAACCCAATATTAAAAACCAATATCAAACCGATAACCCAATTAATTTTTTTATAAAACCATTAAAAACCCGTTAATCCAATACCCCAATAACAATAAATCAATAACACTTTTATCGATTCGATTTATCGATCGATTCGATTTTTCACACCCCTAAACAAATCTAATAACTAGAACTTCTTTTAATTTTTATTTTGGTCAGAAACTATAAGTTGACTTTGAAGAATTTGGTGTACATAAAGTTTTAAATAGAAGATTAAGTTGCGGGGAAATAATTTGAAGAAGATATGCCTTTTTAAAAAAAAGATACTTCTTTTTTGTCCCCCAGATTGAAATCCATTCGACGATCTGTTTTACAATTATACTAGTTAATTAGCTAACATAACTATAGTTTGAATTATTATGACTCACAACTTAATTTTAGCTGTAATATGTCATTTCTCTCCTCTCTCTCGCTTCTCTCCTCTTTTATACTATACAAATACAAATTATACATGTACATATACAATTATATGTCACATATACAAATACAATTAGTCTCTCTCTGCCCTCTCTCCTCCCTCTCCCAATATCGCTCGCCTCCCTCCTCTCTCTCCCAATCTCGCTCTCCTTTCTCTCATTATCTCACTCGACTCTCTCCTCCCTCTCCCAATCTTTCTAACCAGATATACAAATACATATGTATACCAATTACATATATACAATTATCTGACACAAATACATATACAATTCGTCTCTCTCCACTCTATGCCCTCTCTCCTCCCTCTCTCATTCTCGCTTGCCAGATATACAAATAAATATGTATATCAGTTACATTTATACAATTATTTGACAGATATACACATACAATTTGTCTCTCTTCACTCTCTTTCCTCTCTCGTTCGCCTCTCTCCTCCCTCTAACATGGAACTATGAATCGTAATTAGTAAATTATAGCTACGGAGTATGATTAAGTTGTTTTGAGTGACTATAAGCGAAAATTCCCCAATGTAAATAAATTATAGTTATAGTCCAATCATTTCCATTTCAAGAGTGAAAATTTTCTTTTTTTGGAATAAGTTATTTCATTGTCCCTTTTTAATTTTTTTTTTAAAAAAAAATAGGCTCTATAGCTATAGTTTTGATAATTACGCTCCATAATTATAGTTCTGTTTGTTATGGAGGCTACGGTTCGTATATTTCTGTTCATTTGTATATTTCGCTTACGAATATACAAATGGGTAAGTATATGTATTTATATATTTAAGAATTTTTCATAACTCCGTTTGTATATTTCGCTTGCCAATATACAAATTCTTGTTGTATATACATTTTATTATTAAACAAAATATTAAGTACATATGTTAGTGGGTATAAATTATGGTAGAAGATGACTATTGGTTCTTGACCTCTTGTAACTCTCACGGTCATTAGTTTTTTGTAATTCATATTACCATTAGTTTCTTGTAACTTATTTAACATCTATCACATTCATCTACCCGACATTCTACCCATTGATATATGGAAGACTTCTTCACCTATAAATAGTGGTGTTTCTTCATTTGCAAAGGGAAGTAAGAAAAATGTTGACTGTGAAAAATATTATAGTGGGTAGTAGTGAAAGAGAGCGTTAAGACAAAGAAAATATTCAAAGTCTTTAACTGTATTCACTATGAAAAAGAGAATATTTATCTGTTGAAGGAATGTGTTCTTATGTGGAGCTTTGGACTCTTCAACTAATCCGGAGTTGTTTGAGTTGTACAATGTTATTGAACTGTTGTATCCTGAAAGGGACAAGTCAAGAGTGATACTGCTGGATCGGGGTAGATTATGTCGCAGTGGGCTTGAATCTCCTAAAAGAGAGTGAGTTATCCGCGCCTCAGCCTAAAGATTTATTCATTCATTTTTTGTGATTTTATTTTTAATTGTAATTTACTGTATTTGTGGTATATTACACCAACACAAACATGGTAATTTATTACTCCCTACGTCCACTTTTAATTGTCATGTTGCGTTTTTCCAAAGTCAATTTGACTAACGTTCAAAGTTAAATTAGATTACATTAATTCGATATTTTAAACAAAATTTTAGATATTCAAAAACTACACGAAAAGTACTATAAATTGCAATTTTTTGCATATCAATATGATGAAAAAATACATCGTAAAATGTTAGTCAAAGTTCTTATCGTTTGACTCTAAAAAAGGAAACCATGACAATTAAAAGTGGATCGAGGGAGTATGAATTTTTCATAAATCATATACAAATAGTTAGGGTAAGCATATACAAAGGTCTGAATTTATACAATCAGGAATCGAATTATACAAATTCTAGATATATACAAATTAGGCGAATAGCAAGAATTGGAGAAACTATAGCCCCGAATTATAATTTTCTTAAACTATAGCTATAATATCTAATACCGGCTAAATATATATTATTCTGTATAATTTCCCTGATGGATGAATATTTATTTTATCATTGAATGCCTCCAAGGCATACGTGATCTTACTCTTTGCATGGGAATTAGTTGACTAAAAACTTAAATTAATTAAAACAAAAACTACTATTGGCCTAATTATCTTCTCAACAAACGCAGAATCAATCAATCTTATCAAGGCAGGATTAGTTATATGTAATTGGTTTTTGGTGAAGTTTATTTTTTTTAATTGAATACCACCATATTCAAACTTTTTAAAAACCTAATCTCTATTATTTTAATTATACAATTATGTTGATCCTTACATTATGCCTTTCTCATCAAAGATGCATAAATAGCAAAAAGTCAGTTTGTCCAGTTCATATATATGTATGTGCTAATTATACTACGTAGCAGGTACTACTACTACGTGCTAATTATTGAAAAATTGACTTCCACATGCACAGTAAACTATGGCGGAATCAAAAATTTCACTACGTGAAGTTAAATTATAAAGAAAGTCAAGTGAACTCAACATGTAATACATACATAAAAGTTTTGCCTATTATATATACAATGTAATTTTGAAGCACCAATTGGACATGGGTGGCTCCATCTAGTGGCGGAACTAAGAACTGTCGAGAATTAACCAACTCCCTTCGTTAAAAAATTACACGGTGCAAATTGAGTAAAAATGAGTTTTTTTGAAAAAAATTATATGTGAGTTGTTAAATCTTCTTTAACCTTTAGAAATATTCAAGTATAGTGGTAATGGAGGTTAAAATTTCTTTTGGTCATATGTTCAAATTATAATTGTGACATTTTAAAATCTTTTTGAATCCCCTTATATAAATTTTTGATTCCGTGATCACTACACCATTGCGACACATATCTATACATATTTTTCTTTCATTTGGTATTTGATC
>NW_026032583.1:0-423 GCF_019186545.1 Solanum stenotomum
TAGTGTTTAGGGTTTAGGGTTTTTGGTTCATGGTTTAGGGTTAGGGTTTAGGATTAGGGATTAGGGGTTAGGGTTTATGTTTTAGGTTTCATGGTTTATGGTTAAGGGCTTTAAGGTTTAGGGTTTAGGGTTTAGGGTTTAGGGTTTAGTGTTTAGGGTTTAGGTTTTAGGTTTTATTGTTTTGGGTTAGGGTTTAGGGGTTATGATTTAGGGTTTTGGATATCATTAAGGGGTTTAGGGTTTATGGGTTTAGGGTTTATTGGTTAGGGTTCGGGGTTTATGGCTTAGTGTTTAGAGTTTGGGATTTAGGGTTTAGGGTTTAGGGTGTAGGTTTAGGGGGTTAGGGTTTAGAATTTAGGGCTTAGGGTTTAGGGCTTAGGGTTTAGGGCTTAGGATTTAGGATTTAGGGTATATGGTTTAGGG
>NW_026032584.1:0-484 GCF_019186545.1 Solanum stenotomum
ATGATTTTTTACTGTTTAGGGGTTCTTAAGGCTTAGGGTTTCTTTGGGTTTAGGGCTTATGATTTTAGATTTAGAGTTTTTAGGGATTAGGGATTTTAAGGGTGTTTTTAGGTTTAGTGTTTTTAAAGGTGATTTTAGGCTTTAGGGTATGTTGGTGTTTCATAAGTCCTGGTGTTTTCCTATGGTTTAGTGCTTAGGGTTTGTTAGGGATTTTAGATTTCTTAGGTTTAGGCTTTTAAAGGTGTTGATCTAATATGTTTATGCTATGACCACTCAAGGTTAGCTTGGGGTCACTCGTGATCCTAGGTCTCGTGTTACGTCAAGTGGGTATGCTCGGGGAGTGACGAAAACAATGTATGAATAAAAAGCCTCTAAAAGACTAGAGATGTTGGGACATGCCCCCAACTAACTCTAGCAAAACTGAAACTAAAATGAAAGACTGAATATAAAACATAAAAATCGTCCTAGAAAAACGAGGACTCAA
>NW_026032585.1:0-309 GCF_019186545.1 Solanum stenotomum
AACGCGTTTTACTGATTCTCACGCGCGATTGGAAATATGATGAAAAAAATAAAAGGAAATTCAGACAAGGGCGATGGGTTCCTCATATAGATCTCGAGAAAATACGAGGTTTCAAAAAAAAGATTGCGTCAAACGGACGTTCGAGCCGAAAGTTACGGCCGTCTGAAATTCAGCGTCTTAAAGGTGGAAGGTGGCTAGGAAACTTCAAACGGCCATAACTCGGGCCTCGGGTGTCCGTTTCAGGCGATTTTTTTTTTGAATCCGCATTTTTTTTCGAGACATACGCAACTAAACTGCCTAAAGGTGGTT
>NW_026032586.1:0-2705 GCF_019186545.1 Solanum stenotomum
CAGTATGCAAGCTCCCTGTGAGGACTCTACGCTCCTCTTATATTAATCGGGCCATTTTCTGTTTGTCATTCACCATCTTTGCATCCCGATAGATCTGCCATTGACCCTCGACACACCACCTATTCAGCTCCCCTGCTACCGGAGCGGGTTCATCATTCCTTGGTGCAGGAATGGCCTCTGAACTAGTTGCCTCATCAGACGAGGCTGCTTGGTCATTCTCTCCAGACCCTGTGGACGATTTGGCGTTGGACCCTGTAGCATGGACAGACTCTGATTGTGATGCTTGGGAGCCCGATGCGTGGGTAGACTCAGAGCCGGACAAAGGACCCTCCGAACTGGAAGCAGCCCCGGTTGGTGACCCGATCAGTGTGTGCTCCTCATCAGACTGGGAGACAGTGACTACGTCGGGGAGCACCTTCCGGGGGATGCTCCTGGGTGCTGCGCGAGAGACCCTAGGGTTGAGAGGCACATATGCTGGGTCAGAGTCGCTCTCGGTGTCCTCATCAATCAACCGGAGGCTAGGGGCAACTGATTTGGACTTGCCCCGTTTTGCGTAGGTGACCATCTTCTTGAGTGCCATTGTACCTACAGGAATGATATTAGTGCCAAAACTAACAATATGCAGCAAAAGAAACTATTTAGAGTTGATAACGACCCTAAACTAAGTCCACAAAAAAAAAAACTTGACAGATGCTACAGAAGTCATCCACGGAGGAGACCTACGGTCCGTAGACTGATCTACGGTCCATGGATCTCTTCCTTGGATCAGGATGCCTGAAACATAAGTCGCAGATGAAAACCACGGAAGTGCAGAACGGTCCGTAGATGGATCTACGGACCGTAGTCCACATCCGTGGTTGTACACTTGGTGAAAATTTGCAGGTGCATCAAATGACGAACCCTATCTACGGTCCGTAGATGGATCTACGATCCGTAGACGGGGTATCATGGAAGCAATCAATGCCAGGTATCATACATTTTTGGCATTTGGTTTCAACATTAACACAACCTGGTCATGCATATACACAATTGAAACATGCTAGTTCATCATTCTTAAGATTCCTATCGATTATTATGCCCAACAATTTAGACTAGATGTGGAACCCTAAGTCGAACTTAGAATATAGTATTTACGATTACATAAACTCACATCACAATTAAAGCTATACAATCACTATCTATCATTCCAAGGGCATTGTACTACTCAAGTTTATCATGCAATATCATCTAACAATTACCCAGGGTCAAGACCCACTCCCGACCCTCTATATTCAATCTATGAATTGAAATTCAAAGTGAAGAGAAAGTCTATTACCTTACAAGCAACAAGGAGTGGGGCGATTGCGTGATGGTACTATGATTTAGCAAGACCAAGGATACCCCTTTTCGTCACTGACCAAACACCGGACTCTTTTTATCAGATTATGGAGTGGGTTGAATATGGTATGGAAAGGGTTTAGGGAATATATGGAAGGGAGGATATTATGTGGTGGTTATGGAGTGATTTTGGGAGTTTAAAGAGTGGGAGAAACGGTTGTGGGAGCAATGGAGGGAAGGGGAATGATTTGAAACAATGGGTGTTTTAAGTAATTGGGGTNTCAGATTATGGAGTGGGTTGAATATGGTATGGAAAGGGTTTAGGGAATATATGGAAGGGAGGATATTATGTGGTGGTTATGGAGTGATTTTGGGAGTTTAAAGAGTGGGAGAAACGGTTGTGGGAGCAATGGAGGGAAATGGAATGATTTGAAACAATGGGTGTTTTAAGTAATTGGGGTCTGGGTCAGTCAACTGTAAGGTGTGGACTCACGAGACCCCGTCTACGGTCCGTGAGTCTATCTACGGTCCGTAGATCAGGACCGTAGATCACAATTATACTAAGACAATGTTAGGGACTTACCTGGGATCTACGGATACCATTGACGGTCCGTGGATCAAACGACGGACCGTCGATGGGGTCCGTAGACCTCTGCACCAGACCATTTTCTGCAGATTTCTTGCATGGTGTACCTGCACATGAAGCAACCAATAGGCTATTTTTTTTTTTACATTTTTTGGACACTTTTTAGACACGAACCCTATATTACTTCTAGCCAACACTAAGAACTAAAATACTGAAACCCCTACCTACATTGATACAAAAATGCAAGTAATCAAAGAAAGCTAACTACATAATGTAAAACAGAACCATGTTGTTGGCTAGAT
The DNA here is from genome assembly GCF_019186545.1 of Solanum stenotomum. Lineage (NCBI taxonomy): Eukaryota > Viridiplantae > Streptophyta > Magnoliopsida > Solanales > Solanaceae > Solanum > Solanum stenotomum. The sequence continues at coordinate 2,206 of NW_026032586.1, forward strand.
TTTACATCTTGGGTTGCCTCCCAAGCAGCGCTTGATTTAACGTCGTGGCACGACGCAGGTATCTTGATTATTCAGACTTCATCAAGATTGCAGGCCTCAATCACTTCTTGCACAGTTTCAGCATTTCCCAGATAGATCTTTATCCATTGCCCGTTCACCACAAACCTTGTTCCACCCTTATTTTCAAGCTCAACCGCTCCATGCGAGAGCACTTTTGTGAGCAAAAATGGCCTAGTCCACTTGGACTTGAGTTTGTCTGGAAACAAGCGCAACCTAGAGTTGAATAGCAGCACACGATCGCCAACCACAAATTCTCGCTTTTCAATTCTTTGATCATGATACCTCTTCATCTTCTCTTTGTATAAGGCTGAACTTTCATACGCTTTTAGGCGAAATTCATCAAGCACGTTCAAGTCGTTCATCCTTTGATTAGATGCAGTGCCCCAATCCAAATTTAACTTCTTCATTGCCTACATTGCTTTGTGCTCTAACTCTACTGG
>NW_026032587.1:0-339 GCF_019186545.1 Solanum stenotomum
ATTGTCTATGGAATGTTCTGCTGATCTTTCTATTTTCCTAATTCCGAGAATGAAACCCTTTTTACCATCACCAAATGACACACCACCACCCTGGTGTGCTTCCAAAGATATGAATTTTTGAGTGTCTCCAGTCATATGGTTTGAGCATCCACTGTCCATGTATCAGCACTGACTGCTTTCTCTCGTTGCATAAGAACCACTTATTAGACTTAGGAACCCACTTGAGATGGAGTTCCCAAAAACTGTCAAAAGGTTTAATAAGAAACCTTCCTGTCCATGGGGGCAAAGTATTCTTGCTAACATGGTAGCTGGGACCAGGTACCTTTTTCTTTTCTACAT
>NW_026032588.1:0-959 GCF_019186545.1 Solanum stenotomum
TCTACCAGGTAACATAGAGAAGAAAATCGACAAGGCTAGAAGAGATTTCCTATGGCAGGGCAACAAGGAGAAGAAGGGATACAATCTAGTAAAATGGGATAAGGTGATCCTTAACAAAAAACAGGGTGGGATGGGCATTAAGAAGCTAGGTGCACAGAATGAAAGTCTACTGAAGAAATGGTTATGGAGATTCTGTTGTGAAGATGTGGCACTATGGAGGAGATTCATTTCACAAAAATATGGGCTCCAGAATAGTTGGACCACTGAGGAGGTGACTGGTACTTTTGGATGCTCCGTATGGAAAACAATTAGAAGACTGTGGCCCTCTTTCATTAACAACCTGAAGTACAGAATTAGGGATGGGGAGAAGACAAGTTTCTGGAATGAATTGTGGATTGGGGAAGAGGTTCTGAGGACTACCTTTCCTGATCTATACATCTTGAGCGTGCAACAGATGGATAAGGTGGCACAAGTATGGAGTCCTCAAGGGTGGAACTTGATTTTTAGGAGGGCCATGAATGATTGGGAAATAAATAGAGTAGCTGATTTGCTGCAGACTCTAAATGCTTTCCCAGGAGTAAGTGTAGGTTCTGATTTGCCAATTTGGAAACTACATAGCAAGGGGTCTTTTACCGTGAAATCATGTTATTGGAATTTGAACTTCAGCCAGACAATGACAGCAAAATGGCCTTGGAAACTGATTTGGAAGGTTAAAATACCACACAAAATCTCATGTTTCAGCTGGCTGGTGGTCAGGAGAGCCTGTTTAACACACGAAGTACTACAGAGAAGAGGTATTCAGATTTGCTCTAGGTGTTTTATGTGTGAGCAAGAGGCAGAGATAAATAGTCATTTGTTCATTCATTGCAAAACAGCTGTAAATCTGTGGAACATGTTCTTCTGTTTACTTGGGATAAGTTGGGTAATGCCTAGGACCTCCTTTGATATGTTGAAAAGCT
>NW_026032589.1:0-223 GCF_019186545.1 Solanum stenotomum
AACGCATTTCTGGGAAAATCGGGACGCGTAAACCTCCGTTAGGCAGTTTGGTTGCGTAGGTCTCGAAAAAATTCGCGGATTCAAAAAAAAATCGCCTGAAACGGACACCCGAGGCCCTAGTTATGGCCGTTTGAAGTTTCCTAAATTCAAGGCCACCTTCCACCTTTAAGATGCTGAATTTCAAACGGCCGTAATTTTTGGCTCGAACGTCCGTTTGACGCAA
>NW_026032590.1:0-127 GCF_019186545.1 Solanum stenotomum
ATATTCTACTAATTTAGTTTAGTTTAAATAATAGTTATAATTTTGAGTAATTAGTTTGTAATTAAATTAATTATTTTATAGTCGAGTTAATTATTTTATTTCGTTGAATTTAAGAAGCCCGTTAATT
>NW_026032590.1:173-342 GCF_019186545.1 Solanum stenotomum
TTTCGAATTTGGCAATGACAAAATTAGCCACTTGCTATCCTAGCCTCCCAATTCTTCAAGACCCAAAATTGGGCCATAATTTTCAGCCTAATTTGATTCCAAACAGCCCGCTACTTAATTCCCAGCCCAACACCAAAGAATTCCATTCCCAGGGGCCCACTAACATACA
>NW_026032591.1:0-588 GCF_019186545.1 Solanum stenotomum
AAATATAGTGAACAAAAAAAAGGAAAAAACAGAATGGTTATTAATTATAGAAATTTAAATGCAAAAACTAAAACTTATAATTACCCAATACCAAATAAAATATTAAAGATAAAACAAATACAAGGATATAATTATTTTAGTAAATTTGACTGCAAATTAGGATTTTACCGCTTAAAGTTAGAAGAAGAATCTAAAAAACTTACAACATTTACAGTACCACAAGGATTTTATGAATGAAACGTATTACCATTTGGATATAAAAATGCCCCAGGTAGATATCAACACTTTATGGATAACTACTTTAAACAACTAGAAAATTGGTAGTATATATTGATGTTATATTACTATATTCTAAAACCCAAGATGAACACATAAGGCTATTAGAAAAATTCATACATATTATAGAATATTCAGACATAAGCCTAAGTAAAAAGAAAGCAGACATAATGAAAAGCCAAATAGAATTCCTAGGAATACAGATAGATAAAAATGGAATAAACATGCAAACACATATAGTACAAAAAATAATTAACTCAAATGAACAACTAGACACAAAAAAGAAATTACAAATAAATTTGACATCCTGTC
>NW_026032592.1:0-237 GCF_019186545.1 Solanum stenotomum
TTTATCCTGCCATTTTCTAATTCTTCCTTCACTTTTACAGTCATGTGGAATTTATCTTAAAATTTATAGAACAACCAAGTTCTTTTTTAATATTTTTTAAGAAGATTACCAGGTGTTTATATTTAGAATTTTTATGCGGAGATTTCCTCAACTTGTTTGGGACTGAGGCATAGTTGTTGTAATCATCAGAGATTTGTACTGTTGTCCTTTTCCCCCATAGTATATGAGGTTTCTTTT
>NW_026032593.1:0-6843 GCF_019186545.1 Solanum stenotomum
ATTTAATTGAACTCTCTTAACTTTAACCGGATTTGTAGATTGAAATGGAGGGAATATAAACTCAAGAAAGTGGAGATGGTAGTGATGCATTTACAATAGTTATGGGATGTGATCATCCATGTCGAGTAGTATTATATGGAAGTTGAGTAACTAAGACTCTTGAAACAGAAACAGGGAAATTTTTGTCCCTCTTCAAATACTGTTAATCATGAAATGATGTACATAAAATCAAGGAAATTGAAGAGAGGATGCAACAAAGAATGCAAGAAAACTTCAATGCACAAAAAGACACCATGGAACTAGATGTTACAATGAACATCATTGCACAACTTTAGCGTCTAAATCCAGGATTAACACTTGATTCTACCATGATAAGATTCAATGTTCGTTCGCCAGGACACGAGCCTGTTCTTCAACTAATCAATCATCTATCTGTTCGTAATAACACTCGAGGTCAGTACTACTACTACTACTACTCTTCTTCTTCTTTTGCCAATATTTTCTTCACTATTTGTTCAAGATTTTTTTCCTTATTCTACTCTATCTCAAGAAACTGAGTGATCATGATTCATGATTCATGCACGCCATCTATTTGAATTTATTTTCTTGTCTAAAGTTGGTGAAATCTTCTATTTTTTGGTTGTACGCCATCATGGTTCTCTTTTGTTGGTTGCTTATTGCTTGTTGGAATTGCGAATCAATAGTTGCTTGTTGAATATGTAGTTGTTGATTGTATCACTATATTTTATTTACTATCTCATCTACTTCTCTCTCACTCTCATGTATGTCTTCTAGGATGAGAAAATTCAGATTTTATTTTGTCCAGATAAGGAGTTTAGTCATGTTATTTATGCAAGGACGAGACTTTATATGACTTATTTAGAATTAATCACTCTGCTTTAATGGTGTATTTAAGATAAAGATCTCTAAGTTATATCTGAATCAGAGAGTTATCACTCTGCTTGATGTACTCTGAAATCTGATGCTCAAATCCTCCGCATTCATTTCCATCAAAAGGTCATTTCCTTTTCCATTAAACTTTTTCACCAATAATTGATTGTCTGAGGCTAACCACTTTAACCCTTCACCTACCTCAGAGCTCTGGCGACTAGAGCTCTTGTTTTCTTTCGGCGATGGTGAAGCATGTGACTAGTAGTCAACTGATAATCAATTGATTGAGTTGTTGATTTGAAAGCCAACACTTATCTTCATTTTTCTCAAAAATAGAACTTTAACCCATTTGGAGTTGTTACAATTGTACTCATATGAAGCTCAAAATTGTCATTCTATGGTCAGTCACATAATATGTACCCATAAAATTGTACTCATATGAAATTCAGACTATATTTGCATTATGAATGCACAGTTTTCAGGTTTGAAATTGTGTATATTTGCATTATGAATCAACTTAGGAATAAGGGAAAGGGCGAAACAAAGTATGGTGGTGGGGTTGTGGGACTTTTGGAATTGAATTTTATATACATTACCTGAATTTTGTATATCCTACATAACTATTGAAGAAGTTTAGTTTATTGTCTTTACATGAGACAAACAACAAAAAATCAATTATAGATTTGAGATCTGTCTTTGTGTGGTGTAAGTCTTTTTGTAGTCTGCTACAAACAGATTACTGCGAATTAACGGTGATTAGGGATGTCTTCGTTTGGTGCCAATTGATGTATGTCTTTGTGTGATGTATTATGCTACAAACAGATCAACAACTTATTGTTGTGATTTATTAACACTATTAGTACAATCTAATATATTCTAATAGAGGTTAAAGAAAAGAGTATGAAAATTGGGTTGGCTTTTACTTACCTGATGCAAAGTGTAGTTGATTTTCTTTATTTTTTTTAGGAAGTAGTTAAGCTGAAAATTGGTATGGTAATAGTTTGCTTGTTTTTTGGGTATGAATAACTATTAGTGACAGTTAGTCTCCTGGACAGTATTTTTGTTAGTCACATGTTAGTTTCTCTTGATTTTTATAATATTTTTATGTTTTTAAAATTTATTATGTTGGTATTGGACAGAGCATAAAAAAAACTGGGAAAACAAACTGACAATTAAATGGGGTAGGACAGGGTTTAGCGGGGTCTTATTGATATATTTGTGCATTCTATGACATTATTTATCCTCTTTTGTAGGTGTTGAAAATGAAGGGAAGAAGATAGCAGTGAAGACAAGCTTGACCTTACTTAAAGAAGAATTTTGAACTGTTGATAGTTTAAATATTCATTTCGCTATAAATAATTTTTTGTTTCTTATCGTAACTCTTTAATCATGTAAAACGTAACTACTCATTTGGGTTTAAACATTTAGCATTTAGGGATGTATTATTACAATAGCTTTTGCTGGAGATTTGAATTTATGAATGTATATGAAATTTTTTGGATGGACAAATTATATATTTTTTTTCTATTATGATTTATTAAAGATTGCTATTTTATCTACACCGTAGCAATAGGTATGAAAAATTGTTGCAATAGGTAATGCGAAAAAATTCCCATAGAAAATGTAACCGCCACAATAGATGATAATAACCGTTGCCATAGATCATATAATTACTGTGCAATAAATTCTATGGCGACGGTTTTAAACTGTTGTACTTACAAACTATTTTCGTTGCAACAGAAGGAAGAATAACCGTTGACATAGATGGCCCTATTGCAACACATTTTGACAACCGTTGCACCAACCGTTGCCATAGCTCTATGGCTACGCGAGCTGATGTAACACATGTGTAACCGTTGCGATAGATCTATGGCAACGATTGTCCTATCTATTGCAACGGTTTTTGATGCGTTGCCGTAGGCCTATTTTCTAGTAGTGTAATGCAACATTCATATACATACATGCATTATAATCAGCAATTACAAACATGTATCACACCAACATGAAATCACAACCATCACCTACCTCGAATCCAAGCTTGAATCCCCTAAGGCACTTGAATCTTCCCTTTCCAAATTCTTTCCACTTGTTCTAGGTCTACAAACAATTAATATACGCAAAGATCAACAATCAAAGGTCTAATTATTCGGATTATAACAAACCCAATAACCCTAGACCAAACTCAAGATCCTAATACCCAGACTAGGGTTTTTTCCACCATAATTTCCAGATCAAAACCCTCTCCCATCAATAATGACACACAAATTTACATTCTACGGATCGAAAAATAGATTCGGGTAGTTAAAACCTTACCTTTAGCCTCAAGAATGGTGGAAAACTGTCAATAAAGCACCTGGGGTCGTCTCCTAGCTATCAAAGTCAAAACTTGCAGAATAAAATGATTTTGGGGTTTATTTCTAACTTAAATCGCGATTGTCCCACTATGTTGGCCCCCAGCCTGCCACAACGGCTTGCACGGAAACAGAATATACACTCAGAAAACACTCATTCAGGCTAAGATCAATTCTGGGAGTTCTACTTGCCCGAATTCAATTCCGTAAAGTCGTACGGGTTCCTTAACGTCTTATCTATCCACTCACCACTCAATTTCATTATTAAACTTCTCATTCATTACCATATTTTCCTAGACTCGCCTGACTCCGATTTCGTCCAAATCTGGACTAGGCTAGGAAATTTCTAGTTATTACTCAAAAGTTTTTCTAATTCAATTCTTTCCCCATTGGCTTTTCCCTAACGATGGAATTAGGTCGTTACAATAGATACCAATTTATCTATCACTCATTCTCGAGTGATGAACTAGGAAAGACTGGCTAAAGTAAGAGTAGAGTAGTATTTGAATCGTTGAATCACTTGGGATACTTGTCCCGCATACTTTTTTTGTCGACTCTGGGATTCTAGAAGCTTAGCTTGGATACTTCTCACCTTGTCCTGAGCATCCTTCACCAAATCAACTCCCAAAGGTTTTTCATCTTCAGCCCCAAACCACCCTATGGGTGATCTACACATCCTCTTATACAATGCCTCAATGAAGTCATCACAATACTCGAGTGATAATTAGTGTTTTATGTAAATTTAACTACAACAAAATCTATTCTCAATAACCACCAAAGTTGATCGTACTCACGTCTGCCAATGATGTACCTTGAATCTTGACACATTTAATGCTTGAAAACTAAGGATTAAGACTAGACTCGAGTGTATTTATGTGGATATAATGTGTTTGGTAGTGTTTATACAAGTGAAATAGGTAAAAGTAAAAGAAGATAGAAATGAAGAATAAATCAGTGAAGGTGAAGTAAAGACCACATACAATCTCACGGGCCGTGGTCTTCACTACGGATCGTAGAGACACTCGTGAAAGTGAACCAGTGGTTGAGCAAGGAAAAGTAAAAAATGTTGGAACCAAGTGAAGACCACGGAAGATTTCATTGCCCGTGGTCAACACAACGACCCGTGGTCGTGGTCGTAAAGTTGAGCCAGTGTTCAAGACTATGAGATTGAAAAATGAGAAGCAGCCAAGGGAAGACCACAAACGGCTTCATGGGCCGTAGTCCCTATGACGGTCCGTGGTGCAGTCCGTAGTCCCCTTTCCGGTAGATTACATTAAACACCCAAATTTTGGGAAAGTTCAAGTAAAGACCACGGACGTCTTCACGGGCCGTGGTCCCTATGACGATCTGTGGTCTCGTCAGTGATGCAAATTACAGTGATCAAGTTTTGAAGACTAATGTTGGGGAGTTCTAAGGGAAGATCACGGACCGTGGTCCGTGAAGCCCTCGACGAGTCGTAAAGTTGTCCGTGAAGGGCCCGACATTTCAGTCCCACTTCGAGTAGGACTCTGTTTTAAAACACATATTTGAATATATTAGGCCATTTTTATGTTTTTTATCTTATCTTAGCTTGAATGACGAACGAGTTTCCATTATCCTGAGTTTGTGATTTTCAATTTCGGATATTGAATTTAGTTTGAAGTTTGGATTTCCAGTTCACATATTATCGAAGTGATTGTTGATTTGCTTATTTTCGTAAGTACGTTTTTAACATGTTTTCATTCCTTATTTCTGATTGTTTACGTTTTCATTCCTTATTTTTGACTGTTTACGTGAAGTCATGAGTGGCTAAACACCGCAACTGGGGTTGTGGGATCCATGACGGAGTTTTAACTGTAATTTCGTAAAACGAGTGAAAGACAATATGTGGTTACAATTTGTAGTTTTAGCTTTCGTTATCCTTGTAATCTAATGAGTGCACGCATTAGATTGAGCTTGTATCTGACATTTGTTCGAGAGAAAAATACCAGTTAGGAAAAAGTTGAACTAACTTGACAAATTGGAGTTAAAGTTTGAGTTCGAGAGAAAAGAACTTTAACATCAAACCATTGTAAGCGAGGGTCAATGTTAGTAACACTCTAGGGCCGATAGGACGTGAGTGAAACTTGTCTGATTAGACTGAGAAGTGTCATATGAAATCAACTCGCACAAATGTTGTAAACATTGAATTGCCTGAAACTCAGTTACGGAAGAACACTAGAACTAACGTTATGGTGAACACAAACCCTAGTTTATCTTAATCATCTAAATCAACTTTATAACGTAATATTTTGTGAGTCGTTAATCTGGATTCTTACTGTAAGTTTTAGTAATTAATACCTTTAAACAAAACCCACTTTACTTTCTGTCATTGTTTGTTTAGGAGATAATAACAACATTCGAATAAACGCGACAGTGAAACCTTTTCTATAAAGAATTCTTTGTGGGATCGACCTCAACTCAAGTTGAGTTCTGTAAATTGACATCAACCATTTACACCTTTTAATTGAGGTGTGAGTTTGGACGTATCAAATTTTGGTGCCGCTTCCGGGGAATTTCAATTCAAAAGTGTTTTACTAGCTTTATTCGATTGGTAGTTATATTTCCTAATTTTACGTCTTGTTTGTTGTCTTTGTCTTTTTCAGGTGAGTTCTATTGTGTATGCCAAATACTATGAGTAAAGGAGCTCCATTGATCCCTTATGACCCAAAACTTCAACAGACTCTTAGGAAAATGGTGAATGCATAAGAACTTGAGGCACAAAGACTGAGATTTTGATTGAAAGCTGAAACCGTCGCAAGTTCAGCTGAATGTTGTGAACAATCAACCTAGGTCAGTGGATGAGAACATAGTAGTGGATGGAATCATTCCTCCCCACCGCCAACCAATAGTTCCAAGGGGTAGAGCACATCATCGAGCTCACATGATGTATAAAGAGGATGATGCAGATTTGGATGAAGTTGGAGCTACTGGAGGGATAGTGTTACCTACACTACCTCCAGGTGTTAAGTTCACAATCACCAGCACTATGATTCAACTTTTGAATCTGAAAGGTATGTTCAGGGGTGCAGCTGGTTGATATACCGTGAGTTTACGGTATTTCTAATACATTTCACTTACAAGTTGTGTGTGTCTAGGGCCTTTTTATATTGGTTTTTATGTATTTTATCATGTTTTGCAGGAAAGGTGTTCAGGCGCGGAAGTTTAGAGACAGCTGAAGGAAATGCAGAAAAGGGCATCCACGGAGGTCATCTACGGACCGTAGGTCCATTCACGGTCCGTAGGTGATGACCGTAGATCAGCAGAAATGTGTTGAGGACAAATCAGGGAAATCTGACAACGTGTGGAACCACGGTGCCCATTGACGGTCCGTAGATGGATCTACGGACCGTACTGTTGATCCGTAGAGTGAGACTGCGAGGGTTCCAGTACCTGATTTTTGAAGATGCTAAGTATGGAGCTACGGAAGGGATTGACGGACCGTAGTTCGATCTACGGTCCGTGCTGCTGGTCCGTTGTTTGCTTCAGAGAAGCTGATTTTTGGATGCCGAAATATTTTCTAAGTCCCGAGTGACGGAAGGGACTTACGGACCGTAGATCAATCGACGGTCCGTAAGTCAGT
>NW_026032593.1:7950-8969 GCF_019186545.1 Solanum stenotomum
TTTGTTTTTGTCTCTCTCAGGTTCAGACTCTAGTGTATGCCAAGTACACGGAGCCAAGGAGAACCCCTTACTCCGTACGATCCAGAGTTGAACAGAACTTTGCGAAGAATGAACAATCAAGGACTTCCAGTTCATCCTATCGGAGGAAATCTAGATGAAGCAGTTGAGTTACAGCAGCCAAGAGTAGTTGGTGGAGAAAACCGGGGTCTAGCTGAAAATCAATTGGGAGATGCACTGAGAATGCATGGTCCACCAGGCCCGCAACACCATGACAACTATCGGGGCAATGTCGACATAGCAGATTCCGATGGACCCATCGTCCTACCTCCTCTACGTCCAGGGCACACATTTGTGGTGACCAGTAGTTTGATGCAGATGCTTACAGCAAGAGGCTTGTTTTCAGGATCACCATCGGAGGATCCACATGCTCACTTAGCCAAGCTCAGGGTGGTTTGCAAAAGTTGTGTAGGCAGACCAGACTTGGATATGAACGTCATTGGGTTACGAGTGTTCCCTCTGTCACTGACAGGCGATGCTGCAGTATGGTTCACTGAGCTTCCTTATAACTCAATTTTCACATGACACCAACTAGCAGAGGTATTTAAAGCAAAGTACTATCCAGTATCTAAGAAGCTCAATCATAAAGATCGGGTCAACAATTTTGTGGCATTACCTGGAGAGTCCGTGAGTAGCTCGTGGGACAGATTCACTGCTTTCGTTAGAAGTGTCCCAAATCACCGTATTGATGATGAGTCACTGAAGGAATATTTCTATCGAGGACAGGATGATAACAATAAAGCAGTACTTGACACTATTGCTGGAGGTACATATGGTGATTGTACATACGCACAGATTGCTGAAAAATTGGAGTGGATCTCTCGCAATAATAAAGCGTGGAGCACTAGAAGGTCAGATACTGGGAGAAACACATTTGCTGTTCATAATGCTACTGTTAACTCCGCAGATGATATTCGTGAGGAGATGGTTCAGTTGAGGACAGAGTTGGGGTTGGTATTGAA
>NW_026032594.1:0-220 GCF_019186545.1 Solanum stenotomum
TAATGCTGCCCGGGCTTTCTTTACTAGTTTAACTATAAGCGTGAACAAACCCTAATCATAACATAGTTACAAGTTTACTAGATGACACTCCATCTGAATCTCAAATATGGCCACTTAGATGGTGTTGGGCTTTTGCTAAAGGCTCTTTCTGCAATTTGTCCACTGGCCCATTTGTTATCATTTGTTCAAGCTCAATTGTTAATATCGGTTGAGATCCATT
>NW_026032595.1:0-11403 GCF_019186545.1 Solanum stenotomum
AATCTATCAACTCCCTCTCTAGTTAGGCTTTTCATAAGTGGATCCGACACATTATCCTTTGACTTTACATAGTCAATTATGATAATTCCACTAGAGAGTAGTTCTCTAACGATATTATGTCTACGTCATATATGACGAGACTTTCCATTATACATCATGCTCCATGCCCTACCTATTGCAAATTAACTCTCACAATATAAGCATACCAGAGCTAAAGGTTTGGGCCAAAAATCTTTCAAGAAATTTCGGAGTCATTCAACTTCTTCACCGACCTTATCTAGAGTGATAAACTCATATTTCATAGTAGAGCGAGCGATATTTTGGAAGATTTCCAAGAGACGGCTCCTGCACCAAGAGTAAATACGTATCCACTCGTGGATTTTACTTCATTTGATCTGGTGATTCAATTTGCATCACTATATTCTTCCAATACTATTAAATATTAGTTATAATGCAAAATAATAGTGTTTAAGTATGTTTTAAATACTCCAAAACTCTTTTCATTGTCATCCAATGAGTTAGATTGAGATTACTCGTGAATCGACTCAGTTTACTAATAGCACGTGCTATATCTAATCACGTACACTTCATGGTATATATCATACTTCTTAATACTCTAGCATAATCCAATTGTGAGTCGTTTTTGCCTTCATTCCTTTGAAGTACAAAACTCAAATTTATTGGAGTCTTGACAATATTGCATGCCAAATACTTGAACTTGTCAAGTACCTTTTCAATCACATCAGTAACTTCAATGTATTTCATATTGAAGTTACTTTCTAGCATATGCTTAGTAGCATTTATGTCAGAAAAAAGTCTCTTTTGATGATCAACATGTCATTAACATAAAAACAAACAATGACCTTGTGATTTTAATGTAAAACCATTTATCACATTCATTAATCTTGAATTCATTTTCCAACATAGTTTGGTCAAACTTCACATGTCATTATGTGGGTGCTTGTTTTTAGTCCACAAATTGACTTAACAAGTTTACAGACTTTCTTTTCTTTACTAGGAACCACAAAGCCCTTGGGTTGTTCCATGTAAATTTCTTCCTCCAATTCTCCATTTTAAAAAAAATATTTTCACATCCATTTTGACGAATTTGAAGGCCATATACCTCAACTAGAGCAATTAACCTCTGAATTCATGTAATCCTAGTTAGTGGCTATTAAGTGTCAATATACTCAAGGCTTTCTTATTGTATAAAGCCTATGACAACAAGTCTTGCTTTGTATTTTTCAATAGTTTCATCAACTTTCTTTTCCTTTTGTAGATCCACTTTGAACACAAAGGTTTATTTCTTCGAGGAAGATAAACCAACTCTCAAGTGTGGTTGCTCAAGAGTGAATCTATCTTACTATTGATAGCCTCTTTCCAAAGAGGATGAGTCTATAGAAGACATATCTTCTTCGACGACTCATTTTCAAGAAGAAATGTTACAAAATAAAACTCGAAGGAAGTAGTTTTTCCATTGACATTTACTACACCTCTGAATCTCTTTATTAAGTACATTTTTGTTTGGTTCTTTCCAAGGTCATTTAGACCCTTCACTTGACTATCCGATGGTTCGGACTTATGAGCCATAAATTGACATGCTTTACTATTTGTAGCATATCCAATGAACATACAATCCACAATCTTAAGTCCTATTTTGACCCTTTTGGGAATAGTTCCCTCATTTCCATTTCTCATATGGAATAGACTGTATTGGAAATTATTATATCATTATCTTTCAAGAGTTATTGCTTGTATATACTTTAAGGGGCGACAAACTATTCTCTATCAGGATACAACAAAGTCTGAACAAACAAAACCTTTTGTTGCTCCCTTCTTAACAAACAAAAGTTTTTCATTTGTGGCTCCCTTACTAACAAACAAAACTTTTTGTTTCTCTTTTTTCTGAATAGACAAACTTTTTGTTGTTATCTTTTGCTATAATGATAGCACCCCACACAAACTTTGTAGTAAACATGAACTTATAAGTAGGACATTCAACATTTCCTTCAAAGTTCGATTTTTTCCTGTCAACAATTTCATTAGATTGAGGTGAGTATGCGCAGTAATTTGATGGATGATTCCATTTTTCAAATATATTTATGCAAAGGAAAATTCATTTCTTCATACCTACCACGTCTAATCATGACAATGATTTTCAACTTCAGTTTTATATTGCCTAAATGTTTCTATCGCTTCATCCTTACCATTCAGCAAATAGACATAACAATATCTAGTGCAATTGTCAGTAAAATTTATGAAACATTTTTTCCCACTACGAGATGGTATTGACTTCATATCACAAATGCCAGTGTAAATCAATTCTAAGGGATTAAAATTCCTTTCATCAAATTTATAAGTATGATTAGCATACTTAGATACAACACATACTTGACATTTGGATTTATTGCACTAGAAGTTAGGCTAAATTTTTAAGTTGATCAGTTTTTGCAAGGTTTTGTAGTTGACATGTCCTAAGCATTCATGTCACAAACAATTTGATTCAAGTAAGTAAGAACAACATAAATAATGAGTTTGAAAAGACCTTCTGTGAGGTAACTTTTTCCTACAAATATTTTGTTCTTTACTTTTTATAACTTTGTCAAATACAGACATTATTTTAGAGTCAGCACCTTGCTAGATGTCCTTTGCAGAAGGACATTTCCATAACATTCAATTTGTTATAGAATTATCCATGACCATAGTCTCTTCAGTCCAATAAGGGCAATATTACCCAAATGTTTGTTTTACAACACAAACATAACTGATCACTTTTCACCAATGTTCATGTCTATACAAATAAACATATCTTTTCATGAAAAATCACAATATTTTAAGTGACACTTTTTCATCAAAGAACACAATTCGTTTGAACGAGTAATATAATTTTGTGGTTTTATACTAGTCATATCATATACTAGTAAAGAGAGACTCAACGACCACAATATCAAATATACTCCAAGAATTTTGTGGGTCTAACATAATACAAGAATGTCATTAAATTTCATATCTTGTACTTTCAAATTTAAATTAGATAGTAAGTCTAATTTTGTCTTTATCACAAGTAAAGAACCCCCCACATTTTAAATATGTTCTCAAAAATATTTTTCAAGTATTTGAAATTATTTTCCACATATTTTTTTCCATGCTTTCAAATTGTATACCATCAAAATACACATTGGCAATACGAAACCTTCTTTTGGAGATTTAATCCATAGAAACACCATTACAGGCACAAAAATCACTAATTTTATGTTACTAGTATTTTTTTCCCCTTTGTCACAACTAGACATACCACTTAGTATTTAGAATACTAACAATAAAGATTCAATCTTTATACAACTTGTTTCTAGTTTAACGATGAAGTTTTTATATTCTTCTAATTGTTAATCGAATGAACCTTGAATTCTGATGAAGTTTTTATATTCTTCGAATCAGTTTCACATTCAGACAGAGTAGTAAACAAAAAATATTTTAATTTTCAGAAACCTCAAATACAACACTATTTCTAACTAACGATGAAGATTTTATCTTTTTCAAATAATTTAGCCTTAATATTCCTAACGAAGATTTTGTACTCTTCAAGTCAGAATATTCATTCAAACAGAGTATTTAACAAATTGGTGAAGTTTCTATATTCTTCAAACCAATGCACAATTTGATTTGTTCGTGAATGTCTTTTATTCTTCAAACCAAAGGAGTAAAAAAAAATAGAAGATATTAGTCTCCAAAAGTCAAACACAATCAAATTTCACATGGAGTAGAAAACTACAAAAGTTTTTTGTCCTCCTCTAAACAGAATACATATTAATAATAATAAAGACATATTCTGAGACCATCACTAATGACCATCTATCCTAACATTTATGAAATAAATCTCATAGTTATTAAGAATAGAAAAAGAAAATAATAATCAAGGAAAATAAAGATAGAACCTGATTTTTACTCCCATTGATTCATATTCTATCTGTCAGCAATGATTTCATGCAAGTCACTTTTCTTGCTATTTTTTTCCCCAGTTTCCATCATATTCCTATTTTCCTCAAGAAGACATTTAATTTCAAGTAGAAACTAAACTCATGTTCAAATATTGTTAGGAGACAACAATTGTTAATTTACTTCTTCTCATAGTTATATAAAACCAAGAATATAGGGGGAAAAAATAAAGTGCATATCTTAACCTTTATGCATAGAATAACTTTTCTTATTGAAAAGAAAACTGAAGGGGTTTTGCTTCAATGCACTTGGGAAGAAAATAAAAATAATCTTACTTATCCAAGGAAAATATACTACAAAAAATATACTCGAACATATTAAAGTAGTACTAATTCATCCCAAATCTCTTTTATCATATGATAAAATAATTCTCTTTTTCATCTTGTTTTTCCCAATAAAAAGAACACATAAAATAGAAGTAATTTCCTTACCACTGAAAATACCAACAATTTAAATTTTTTAAGCTTGTTATCTCCTATATTCAGTTTAGCAAACCACAAATAATAAAAGATGAAAAGAAAAAAAAAGATCTATCCGAGTCCACAGAATCCACTGTGTGTCCTTAAGAAATTTAATTCTCTCAAATACCCGAGGTTGCAGATTAATTCCTCCCGAGATAAAACGAATTAACCATTAAAGAAGTAGCGGTACCTCAAACTTCAGTAATTTCAACGAACTCAAAATGACAGCAACGAATCACACATACAAACATGATCGGTCGATTTTATTATGTAAGAAATGTATGCAGAAGAAGGGAAGAATTCAATGTAGAAAAATGAGAGAAAGACTCTCTATTTATAGCCAACAAAGGGTAAAGGTCACAACTCTTTAGAAAAAAGACAACCTTCCAGAAAGGTCACAACACTTTGGAAAAGGCACAACCTTTCAAACGGTCACAACCCTTTAGAAAGGACACAACCTTTCATAAAGGTCACAACTCACAACCCTTCGGCATAGTCACAACCCTTCAGGAGAGTCACAATCCTTCATTTCTTGTTCACACCTTTAAAACCCAACATTTTCTACATATAGCTACGTAAATTTTGAATTATAAAACTCCCAAATTCACATAGCATTGAGATTGTACAATTAAAAACACTATCGATTGCCGTGAAGAATGGGAAAGTAGTACCCCTACTTATATATATCGATTGTGTCCTTTTCTATTCAATGTCATTTCACTTCATAAAATTAAAAAAAAATTAAAATTAGTTACGAACTTCATCTTGTATCAAACATATTTTGTTTTTGTAATCCATTGCTAAATCGAAATAACTATATAGAGTATTTAGCTACGCAATTTTACTAGTGTTAACTGCTTTAATTAGCCTTCAATTCTCTCTGCATAAAGCTCAGTGCTAGACAACTTGTCACAAGGGTTTTAAGAGCTGTTTATTGTAATGTTATATGCCTTGCCGCACTTATTAAATATATCAGTACAAGATAACATAGAATTAATTATGAAATTTATTGACAATTTCTAGTTAATATATCGCTAAATTTCTCACATCACTAGAACAAGTGAGGAAGGCCTCTAATCATTGTACTGGCAATTCAAGATGAACTCCTTCCATGCCAACAATAATAGTACTAAACTTTCAAAAGAAGAGAGATGAGATCAAGCTTTAAAGTTGGTAGCTGAAAGAAAGTTGTTCGTGAAGGTCAAGCATAAGGAAGGAAGCTCATGACTCAGAAGCGAATTTCGACTACTATTTAAAGGTATTGAAGCTCAATAGCATTGATCACACCTACGTCCAGATCAGAAAGAAAATACCTAACCCCCCGGTCGGCTTAGAGGGCATTCTGCACAATGACCAGTGCTATTCGCGCATCTGTCGGTAGAAGGTTCAGATAAAGTAAGTAGCTCGCAAAAAGGGAGTTCCCTTGCTGGACTTCACTTTTCCTCACCTTATCACATGTCATCAAGCCTCCTACTCCAGATTTTTCAGTCAATTTGGAATAGAGTACTCATCTCTAGGCTTCGCATCTTCGCGAGAAAGACCCATGCCTCCGCTTATGGCTTTCATGGAACGCCCCTTTCTTTCTACTAGTTCTTACATAAGCAATTTGCAGGAAGTAAACGAAGTCTTTCCTTCCGAAATCCACTCCTGAAGTCACATCTTTCAGTATTGGGATCGAAGTAAAGTACTTGAGAGTTGCTCTTTGCTGAATTTTTTTTAATCCTTGCTAATTCATAGCTGAATGAAATTAGTATAAGATTTTTGTTGTTTAGCTAGAAAATTATCCCTCATTGATTCCCTGTTTTCCCGTAGTGGTACCTTAAGATTTAATGTAAACTATTTTTTTAAAAAAATAAAATTATAATATGGTCTAAAGATTGAATTTTGTAAGCTCATTTTTACAGTTGCCTTTTTTTTTTTTTACTTGTTATAGCGCTTTGAGTTTTTATCTCATTAAAGATATAAAACAAAAAATATTAAATTAAATTGTTTTAAATATAAATTATTTTTTTGTTAAGGTCATGTGTTTAATTAAATGTCATATAATTATGATGTTAAAATGAAAAAATAACTTTATGTTTGAAAATAATATTAGGAGCCTGTTTGATTTAATAGATAGAAGTTCATAAATTTTGAGCAATTTTAATACGCTGATTATTTTTATCCAATAGCTGAATGAAGAGACAAAATTAATCCAATAATTGAAGACCATTTTAATTCGTTAAAAGTGTTTTTGATTTTTTCGATTTTATATAAGAGCTGTTGTGTCCCTCTTCAGTGTTCCGTACGAAGAAACAGGGGAGGGCACTATTAAAGAGACCAATAAATATTTCCAGTGATATACTCCCTCACTTTATTTATATATCCGATTTAGATTTACATGTTTTTTAAATAATAATTAATATAAATATCTTTTATTTATTTTTATTTATTCATAATGTTAAAAATAATTTTTATTTTTACTTGTCACTTTTAATACTTCAAGAAAAAAATTAAAAAATTACCCTTAGCATTAGTTATTTATTCTCTAAATCTTTTTGAAGACCTAATAAACATTTGTTAATAGAGATAGTGTGGTAAAATAGTCATGTCAGTAATTATTTTTTTAAAATAGATATGGCAAGTTGAAATGTGACAAGTAGGGATGAAAGGTGGGAGTACATTTTTTAATACAATGCTCAAATTAATGGATGTAAAATATTAGGTATTAGAAGATAGTAATTTGAGAAATAAGTAATTAATATTGAGAATAAAATAAATACTATAAATAATAAATAATAAATAAATAAAAATAAACGGAGAGGGTACATACACATTTATTTATCTAATTTTAGTTCAATACAAAGTTAGTTACATAGTTTGAATTTTCATTATTAAAATATGAAATAAACACATGAAGAATTTGAAAGAGGTTCAACATCTTACTATATATGCATAAAAATATAATCTCTACCATGCATAAACAATCTAATTTTCTGCCAAAGGGGGTGTCGCGCCCCATTTTTCTCAAAACGGGTTTTGGTGCACGACCTAACAACTCTTTTGGGCTTTGGAGGATGAAGAGTCGTCACCTAACGAATTAAGGCGCGTTAGGGCACCTATCTAACCTAACTAATTCTAAATAAGGTCAATGAACCAGAGATCATGGTAAGGGTTCAAATTACCTCGAGGGGAAGGTGTTAGACATCCCTTGAGGTCCACAAATGTGGGTCCCGGCCGTATCTCATGCAATATGTAGGGGTTACAAGTAGCAATTATGGTCACTTCATTTATTATTTTATTTAATTAGCATGATGACTAGGTGATAACTAATATTAAACAATTAAGTCATTTTAATTATTTATTTAATTAATTAAGCACGCGAAAACTAAGTGATAACAATATTAAGCAATTAAGGACACTTTAATTATTTTAGTTAATTAGATAGGCATGCGAGACTAAGTGATAATATAATAAATAAATATTAAGCAATAAATAAAAAGATAAGCGAGAGGATAGAAATTTGCACAATTAGATAGAATAAACACTTTTTATTTTTATTAAACTACCTCAAATAACTATAACAAATAAAGGGAGAAAAGGAAAGGGAGACTCTGAAGGACTTTTAGGATCAGCACTCGACTTTCTTTATTTCGGTCGGTTTCTCGTAGGGACAGACAAAACCAAAGTTTGTCATTTAGACCGAGTCGATGTCATCATCTCCATAGGGCCTAAACTACCCCTACCCCCACCATCACATGCTTTCATCTCTAAGAGGTGTCTAGCGTCCCCGCTTAAGATCCAAGAGGCATTGGACTACTATTAGGGTGGGTATAGACTAAAATAAAATATAATAGGCCCACCTAGACAACAGGTCAAACAAATAGGACGACATTTAACACATTAAGTCTCATATTGGCCTCTAGATTTTAATTAAACATGCTAGCAAACACACATAAAGTGAAAGGTTTCATGCTTAAGTGTGTGGACATATAAACAGGTAGCAAGTGATACGACAATATAACAATTAACTTATAAAAGGACTGATAATTATGCCACAATGCAAAATTTTATTTTATTAATAAAGCATGCATGAATTATTTATTAGTTTATTAAAAATGACAAAAATAATTATTCATAATGCAGAAACTAAAATATTTTGAGCAGAGTTAATTAGGACAGCAAATTTAAAATAGCAGATTATGCAGAGAATAACTTATTTATGCGGTAGCAAATTAGACTATTGTGAAATTTTATTTTAAATGACAGCCAAATCAACAAGTAAGGAATTGATCACTTAAAGGCAGAAAAGTTAATTACGATGCCGAAAATTATTAATTATTTCATGCAGATTTAAACTGGACAGATTAGGATATGCAAAAAGATTATTATTGTTATTATTATATATATATATATATATAGCCGAGAAATGATCACACATGCAGAAATATTCTAAAACAATAGCAGATTTAATTGTTATTGTAGAAATTAATTTAAAACGGTAGTAAATTTGTTAAATGCGGAAAATCAGTAGCTGGTTTTAATTAGGAAAAATGCAGAAAATATTATTTTTTAGAACAGTGGCATATATATTATCAGTGCAGAAATTAATTTAAGTAGCAGAAAATAGATAATTGCAAAAATCTTTGAGTAGACAATTAACTATTAATTTTAAAACATTGATTATTACTAAGCAAATTTATTATTATTATTTTTTTTTTAAAAAAAAGTGGGGAGATGTTTAAGTGTTTAAAGATGCAAAAGTACTCATGCATGCAATTTATTATGTTCAAAGATATGCACATAGATAATTTTTAATATGACAAATTATTTAATTCCAATAGGCAGGACTTCTAGTTAATTAGCACGTTGAAGATTATTTAATTATTTAACATGCTGAAAATGATTATTATTCTAACAAGCTGATTTATTCGAATTAATTAGCATTAACTTACTCATTAGATCCTATAGACATAGTTTCTAAATGAACATGCTGAGAGAAACATACATTACAACTATTTAAACCTATATGCATACATACTACACTTAAGTAAATTTAAAATTGTTTAGATCCTATAGGCATGGTATCTAAGATGACAAAATAATATAAAACATATTATGACAATATTCAAAATTTATTTACTTATTATATAAGGGGAGTTGGCCGAGTGAAATAAAACAAGGAATAAACATAATTATTTTATTCGTCAAAATTAAGAAAATGGTCCTGTAAATAAATTAAATGCATTCCAACGGACAATTAAAGTCTAGAACACGTGATCAACTTTGAACAATAATTAAACAAGATCAAATATGAGATTGATGGCAATAGTAGTTTTTATTTTTATTTATTTTAGATCTTAAAGCGATATTACAAAGACTTGTTGATTTATTTTAGTATTAACATTAAAGCGAGTGGCCAATATAGCAAATACTCATAATGATATCGACAAAACTTTTCTTTTATTTTTTTTCTAATTAGATTTAGGAGCATAGTAAGTTTTTTAAGTAGCCACAATTAGTTAATCAAAACACATTCACACGTAAGTACGTAAATAAAGTAAGAAAATAGTTAGCACGTATACCCCCTCCCCCTTTAGACGATCCCCCAAATCATCATATTTAGGATAATTAGAGAGTTATATAAATATTACAAACCGAAATAAGTAATAAATACAAATTCAAAATACACAAAATTAAATAATCTAGTCTCCTGGCAACTTCTTCAACTTGAAACTTTCGAAACCTGTTAATTGATAAGAACAATACACTAAAAGTAACAACATACTAACAACCATTTACATATTTAGATTGAAACTGTAACAAACAATCATACAAACGTAAACACCCATAAGAAAAGAAATAGGAAACCGACCCGGATGCTTTCTTTATTTACTAAAATCCATATTGGATTTATGCATACAAGTAAATAATATTGATGCAAAACAGAAAATTAAATGTATAGAATATACTAACCGATTAAGCAGTTTATTAAATCAGCAATGGAGACAAACTTAACCCAGAAAATGACCCGAACACAGCAAAACAGCAACACAGAAATGAACTTTAGTTTTAACCGGAAGAACTTAATTCTTTTTCATAGTATAGAGAGCAATATTATTTTAGTATTTTAGTATGTAAGCCAATGTCAAGATGTGAGAGTGTGAGGATTCAACCGTGTGTAAGATTGAGTGGGGGCAAAGACCTTGTTTTATAGCAGAGAAGAGGTTGTGATTTTAAAGGAAAAGAATCAATTAGGAGTAACTATGGAGAAACTATTTCCTTACCAAGAGAAACATATCAATCAAACATTACCAAATATAATCACATAAAATCAGTCCTATTTAATTAAGGTAAATCAATCAAAAATAGTCCGAATGTAAAATAGGCAAAGAGAATGATTTTAGACAGTAAATTGATATATTCACGCAGACAGATATAATTATTTAAGACAGAATATGATTTTCCCAAAGCAATATTCTCACAGATAATAATTTATCATAATTAGAAAATTGGTAAGAATGATGAGATAAAATCAAGGACATATTAGTGTCTACAAAGTAGCAGATAACGAAGAGAAATATTGGCATTCTAAACTTGAATAATACTTTAACATGGCTAGGATAATACACATTCAAGGAATTAGATCATCACAAAGAATGCATTCTCGACATCACACACAATAACTAATCCAAATGTTTTCATTTACATAAAGTAAGTATACGAATGAAAATTTTGTTGGGTTTAGC
Organism: Solanum stenotomum; assembly: GCF_019186545.1. Classification (NCBI taxonomy): domain Eukaryota; kingdom Viridiplantae; phylum Streptophyta; class Magnoliopsida; order Solanales; family Solanaceae; genus Solanum; species Solanum stenotomum. The sequence continues at coordinate 11,186 of NW_026032595.1, forward strand.
AAGGAATGAATGGGAAATAAAAAAGAGAAAATGGAAAGTGGAAGAACCAATGAAAGTGGGGGAACCAATTTTGGAGGGAAAATGAAAAGTCATCATTGCAAAAGTGCAAATGAAAGGTCATTTTTACCATATCGGTAGAAGAAAGGAAATTGTTGTCCTTATATTAGGAAACACTTCCTTTAGTTCTTAAAGGGTTAAGAAGAAGGTGCCCCCTCGCG